>NW_027069718.1:0-78791 GCF_002906115.3 Quercus suber
TAAAAAAAAGTTACGAAACTTGTGATTCTATAATATGAGTATTGGTATTAGCTCATCAATTTTATTTTTTCCATTATAGAATAAGAATCTATTTTTCTTATTTTAGTTAACTACTTTTCATTTTCATCCACATTAGATTTTCTATTTTAAATACTATTTCATCATTAATTTTTATTATTTATCTCACACTCCTCAAAACACTCACTTTTCTTTATCACAATTACCAAGATACAAAAACATGATATTCTTCTTTTTTAGTAGTATCTCATATATGTGATTCAAATTTGACGCCCCTTTCCCACTATCTACCTATCAAAATTGTGTTAAACACTCAAAAAACTCTTGGACTTCCACTATGTTAGACCTTCCCCTAGGCCCAAGTATCATATATGCCTCCAAAATAAATACTTTGAATACTATAAAAAGAAAAATCATATATAAGAGAAATTTAAACAATATAATCTCCATTAAATATGGTTTATGGTCATCCATAATCAAATAAAATATTTTTATTATAAAGTTATAAGAATGAGTTCTAATTAACTCAACTGAAACGGATTTTATAAGTTGAAACTATTTCAAAAAGGGGAAAAAAAAAGTCATGAAATGACCTTCATAATTAGAAATTAGAGGGAAGGTTTGCAGAAGCATAACCATATGAGTCTGGGTAAAATGATAAAGCGAATTTTATGAATACATGAAAAAAAAAATTATTTAATCATGATATGGATCATCCTATTATAACATTTTTTTAGAAGAAAAATAATAATAATCCAAATATTGTATCGCGTAATTACTCTTCCAATAGTTTTTTTTTCCCCTTTTCTTTTTCCTCTATTTCCTAAATTTGGCCTTATGGTGAATAAAATTTAATGACCTTTAGAACCTATAAATCCTCCTAGTCCTCTGTCCTGTGTGAATTTGAGTTACATCATAATATCTCAACAATTGTTATAAAGAATTTTGAAAAACTTTTTTCTTTTTTCGAGAAGCGAATTTTGAAAAACTTTGTATTCCTAAATAAATGGTGAGGTGAATTTCATAATGTTCACATGTCTGACAGGAAACCAGGCATGTGTCCTATGAATTATGATGTCCAATCAAAATGAAGGGAGACACCTGTCACCGACATAGCAGTCAAATTGGACCAATCTACTCTCTCCTATCCGTCTATCAAGGTCCTTGCCGCAACCATATTTGACCTATCTTTTTATTATTATTTTTTTTATATTTTATTTTTAAGTCCAAACATTTGACATTGGTATATTTATTTGTTTTTATTTTTTTATTCCAGGATTAGCTATTTCCTCTCTGTCTTTTTTTTTTTTTAATAATATCCCATCTATTTTATTTTGAACCTGTTTCAAGTGTATAGTTATTGAAAGTTGCATGCTAAGGGAGTGTTTGGTACAGTAGTTTGAAAATTGTTGTTTGTAGTTTTTTGAAATACATGTGGGTGAAAAAATGTGTTAAAATGCGTGAAATGCTATTTAAAAACTAAAAAATGTTGTTTGAAAACACAAACCAAACGGGCCCTAAGAATCCTAAAATGACAAAATTAACGTTTAGTTTTAAAAAACAGTTCCAATGGCCTAACTACAAGGGGGAAAAAAAGGAAAAAAGAAATGGAAAGAAAAAAAAATTTTCTAGTAAAAATGATCAAATTTCCTTTCAAAAAAGAAATTTTAGCAGATCCATTTCTGTTTTAATCATAATCACATGTTTAGTAGTGTTTTACGCTATTACCAAGAGACTTATTGAAATAAATGAAATCTTATGATCAATAATAACTGTGTATATTAAAATATCAGAGCTTTCAAGCATTGCTAATATAAAAATTGGGGAAAAAAAAACAAGATTTTGCCGATCAAATATATCTATATACACATGTGTGTGTTTTCTTTTTTTGGGCTTAGGGATCATTTGATGTCTATTACTTATATAATTCATCCCATGACATAATAACTGGCAACATGAAAATTAAATGATTATCATATCATATTATATACTATATAACAAAATTTAGGTTTAGAAGGCGTGATTGCATTAAGTAGCTACTCTCACTAATTAGTAAATTGATTTTTATATTATTTGTTAGGATATATTTTCTTAAATTAAAGGATAATATTTAACAACTATTTAATTTAAGTAAAAGTTTATCATTTAAATTTCAACAAATTTAATTTATATTCAAACTAAAAGTCTATTATAAAAAAAAATACTAAACTTAAATCTCAAACAATAACCCATGTTTTATTATTATTTAAAAAAAAAAAAAAAAAAAAAACCACACATTTTAACAATAACCCATGTTTTATTATTATTTAAAAAAAAAAAAAAAAAAAAAACCACACATTTTGAATTCTACTCATGGGGGAATCCACCATACTCCTAACATTTAGATTTCTAAGAATGTGATTCCTTGCAATCTGAATGCCTACGAATATGTCTATTCCTATGTTTGGTTTCATTGGGAATATCTTAAGATTCCTAAGAATGTAAGATGATAATGTTTGGTTTATTCTCAGGAATTTTAAATGAATTATTTATTTTTCCCATTCTATCTTTAGATTTGAATGTGAACTATCAAGTTCTTTAAAAAAAAAAATTCCTCTAAATAAATAATGAAAAACAAAATATAAACTATTAATAATTTGTTGAGTAACACACACAATAACAAAAAAAAGTGAATACCTTACAATAATGGAGGGGTCCCTTTCAATTTTTTTTTCACACGTAAAACCTAAATAAAACTTTGTTAAAAAATATAACAATAGAATTATCTATCCTGTTTATATTATTTTGGCGGTAAAATATAAAGACAAGGGAAAAGATATTGATGATTTATCTTATATTTTATCTTAACTGCTTAAATAATAAGGACAAAGGGTTAAAATTGTTAATTTATAAAAAAAATACAATTTTTTTTGAACTTGGGAATCTGGATACCCACTTGTTTTAAAGGGAATTCACATTCCTACTGAGAGGGGTTTAAAGGGGGAATCTAGATTCTCCTAGCATTTGATTCCTTGGCGTAATTTCCAACAAAACATGAGAATTTTTAAACATTCATGAAAATGCTAAAACATTACCCCGTACCAAATATCACATAAAAGTCTATTATCAATATTTTAAAAACAACTAATTAGTAAATTAATTTTATACATTTAAAGTTCAACAAATTTAAATTCTATTCAAACTAAAATTCTATTATAAAAATTCTAAAAGTTGGGTTTAGAAGCCATGATTAAGCCAAGTGGTTACTATCACAAATTAGTAAATAAATTTTATATCATTTGTTAGAATATGTTTCCTTAAATTAAGGAATAATATTTAAAAACTGTTTAATTTAGGTAAATCTTTATCATTTAAATTAATTTTTTTTTTAATTCTATTCAAACTAAAAAGGTCTATTATAAAAAATTCTAAACTTAAACACCAAATAACAACCCACATTTTCTTTCTAAAAAAAAAAGAACCTTGTTTTGACTTCTACTCCAACTAAAATTCTATTATCAATATTTTAAGAACAACTAATTAGTACATCAATTTTATACATTTAAACTTCAATAAATTTAAATTATATTCAAACTAAAAGTCTATTATAAAAAATTTCTAAACTTAAATATTTCAATAAATTTAAATTCTACTCAAACTAAAAGTCTATTATAAAAAATTATAAAGTTAAATCCTAGACAATAACCCACGTTTTTTTTTCTAAAAAAAAAAATAATACAACCTTTTGACTTCTACTCTAACTAAAAGCATATTATTAACATTTTAAGGACAATTGGTTAGTAAATTAATTTTATATTATTTGTTATAATATATTTCCTCAAAATAAGGGATAACATTTAACATATGTTTAATTTAAATAAAACTAAAAGTATATCATCAAATTTTCTCAACTTAAATCCCACATAACGCACTTTTTTTTTTCCTCAAGTTGCATCTTATTAAATTAATATTTTATTAGGATATTAAGTCACAAGACTCTTGATTAAGGGATAAGATTTAACAATAATTTAATTTCGATAAAATTTTATCATCTAAGTTTTTGAAATTTAAATTCTACTCCAACTAATAGTCTATTATCAAAATTTTCATGCATACACATGCACACGCGCGCGCGCGCACACACACACACTAAGCCATGACTTTCGATATAATCTCTCTTAACAAATAAAGTCATCCCTATAATTAAATTCCACACAATACATATCACGTTGTTGTATGTTTTTTTATTCACTTTTTTTCCCAAGATGCAACTTATGATTTTTTTTTTTTGAGAATCAACTTATGATTATATTTTAGTCTAATAAATTCATTTTACTTATTGTTCTTTACTTCTGAATTTGCGTGCAGGATATTATGCCAAAGAAAGTTTACTATAAAGAAGCAAAATAATAGACATCCATTTAAGTTCTTGGTTCTCTTATGTAAGTTTTTAGTTTTTTATTATTATTTATATTCTCAATTTTTGAACTCTTTTGTGTATGTTTTGATTTTTTGGTTTTGGTTATTATATTTAATTTGTAAGTGTGTTGATTTTTTTAGTTAGACTATCACTAGGGAAAATTTTTTATTGTTGAACTATTTTGTTTATTTATTTATTTTTTGTGATGGCTATAGTATATATTAAATATAACCCAAAGAGGAATGATCAAACTCATTTCATATCTCATATTAAGAAATTAGCACAAAGCATAAAGATAAATTTCAATAATAAAAATAGATAAATATTGATAAAGTCTAAACTCTAAACAATTAGAATTTAAAGCAATTTTTTAATTAAAATTATTTGCTTATTTACTTATTTTATAATTTATTATTACTATTTATTTAATAATTTTGTTTTTATTTATTTTTTAAAATTAGCTTATATATATGTATATTTTTTCTTAAAAAAATTAGCTTATATATGAATTTTTATCAAGCCATGCATCGCACATAAATAATAATAGTTATATAGTATTTTAGATATACAACATCTATTACATCCTCCAACATAAATATGTGTCATACTAATTAAATATATTGTGAGATCCACCAATTCATAGTACGGTCACTTTGTTTTCATAGTACTTAAAATTTTTTCTATACAAATGAAACATAAAAAATGTTATTTTATTAAATTTTATTGCTTACTGATTCCAAAGAAAAAAAAAAAAAGGAGTATTGCACTCACAAAAAAAAAGGGAGTATTATTTAAATACCCAATTACAAGACAATAATAGATAGTAGTATATGCGGAGTTTGGGCTTTCTGTTGTTGGACTCGGATAGTGTCGTCCAACCTGAATTGAATTGTGGGGATATCAAACCTTTACAAGCCCAAAATGTCTCCACCTTAAACCCAGGCCTAGGAAATTCTAAAACAAAACATACCCAAAATCTTAGATTACATGACCCAAGTTGCCAACTTCCATTACATCAGATTTCCCCATACATTCAGATACAAAAATTGGAATATTGTAATAGGAATATGCTTCTCGGTGATATACCAAGAGCAACTACCTTCAAGCTTGTTACCCATGGATGCAGAACTCCTTGTAATAGTACACCTTCCAAAGCCACTCGCCACTCACCAGTCACCACCCCTGAATGAGAATAATAGGCTTGAGAGAGGGGGATGAACTAAGTCTCCTTAATGGTTTGTAAAACCTTATTATATACATGAGATCTTGGGTTCGAAATCTCTTGCTAGCATTTTAAAGCCACTCCCATGAAATTCCTTTTTGTAATAGCCTAAAGCGTGTGGAACAGGGGCTATATATACCAAAAGAAATAGTCAGATACTTAAAGAGGTTTGGACACCTACATTTGTCCAAAAAGAAAAAAAATCTCAATATCACATCAGATTTCCATCATACATTCAGATACAAAAATTGGGTAAAAGTTCATTAATATTCTAAGATCTCTTTCCCACTCTATAGAAAGACTTTATGGGATGTACATGGATTTATTAGTATTCCAATAAATTTTCCAATAGAGTTTCCGAGTTTGAGTGAAATTTTCCCAGAGTCACTTGCTAAAGTAAGCTGGGCTAATCGTGATAATTATGACTATAATTTTGTATTGCTATGAATATTTCCTTACCGAAGTGAATCTGTGAATGTGATTTGGATTCAGTGCAATACTCGGGTGCAATTATACCACACCCACTCACATTAATTTTTACCACTTTCATTTTTTAACTTTAAAATTTTAACTTTTTCAACTTCTTTTTAACTTTTTTTTTTATTCAAATTTTGTACTTTCAATCTCAACCATGTATTACAATATACTAGGTATTGCGGCTGATCTCAATAAATGCAATAATCAATAGTGTTTTGTAATTGCCTTTCCATATCAGGGAGATTAATTGCTCCCCAACCCCAAGTTTTGCCGGTGTCATCTTCTAGAGGCTGCTCTCTACTGTATTCTGTTGTTGTGTTTTTTCTGTTTTCTTCTTTTATTAATAAAAGTTTGTTATTCATAAAAAAAGGGAGATTACTTGCCAATTTAATTTATTAATTTATTTCATTTTGTTCAAATTCGCAATTTGACCAAATGAATTAAAGATAAAAATAAATGTTCCTATGTAGCACATTGGCAAATATTATTATTTTTTAATCAAAAGAGAAAATAAGATTTCATTGAATCATATTCATAACATAGCAGTTGAAATTTACAAACAGTTGGAAGAATTCCGGAATAGCCTCTATATAACATCCCATGCATAAATTTCAATATTTCTCATTTTAATAATGTTAATTTATTATAAAGCGTTGAATTTTTTTTTCTCTACCTTTTAACCTTAGGTTGTACTTGGACTAAATAAATAAAAGGAAAATAATTTAAAATATAAATTGGTTATTTTAAAATGGACCAAAAAACATATGAAATTTCTCCCCTCATGATATTAAGCCGTCTCCCATTGACAGTCTCCTCTCATGCTCTATTTCTCACATCTACACTTAACAAACTCTTCCTATGTAGAACTTTTCCTCCACTTAACAAACTCTTCCTCTTACCGCTGCGCGTCCATCGTTATATGGCTCCATAACATCATGCTACTATAATTAAGACGACTTATTTTACTATGAAATTTGTTAGTATTCAGGCCTCTCTTAAAAGTTAAAACAGTTACTAACCAGTTTTACCTCCAGGTTATTAATTAAATCAATTATGAACTGCCTTTGGTTAATGCAACCATCACCAATATCAATTAAGATAAACAAATTAAGTGAAATAAAACAGTACATAATGATATGGTGATACAAGGAAAACCAATGAAATAAAATTTCACAATAAAAACTCCAAAGAATTTAATATATCAATCCCAAGGTAAAAGAAACCCACTAACTGTTTAGAAGTTTATAATAACTAAATAACTATATTCTTAGTAAGCATTACTAAAGTTATACCCAATGCAGCTTTGAGTTCACGAGCTTCCTCAGTTATATAGATGTTGTATGCAAACTTTTTGTTGTGGGGAGTAAAAAAAATAAAATGATTAATTTTTTTTCTTGTATATTATATATGATAATCTAAGTTAGTATTCTAAATACAATTTAGTGTACAATACAACTATATTGTACAATAGTCTAAAAAAATTATTAATAGTTTAAAGATCAGTAAGACAACAACCATTAAATGCATAAATAAATATAATTATATAAGTGATAATACATTTTTGTCATACTAATAATAATTTATTATATTTATATGTAATATCAATTAAATAAAAATATATAATAAAGAAGAATAGTAACACACCTAGGAGTAGGACTGGGAGTTACGCGAAACTAAGAAAAGAAATAGTAATTGATATAATTTTTTGCTTTTGAAGTGTATGGCTTTTTATTTTTTAATTATACAAGTGATCATTCTCTTGGAATTGGAGCAAGCATTAAAAGACTTTTTGGACTTGAAAATCTGTAGAGCACTCATCAAACTACTTTTTGCTTTTTGTAACCTTAGGTTACAACTAATTTGTAATTAAAATTTGTCTATTATTTTTCTTTTGTTGCTTATTTTTTTTTTCAACAATTTGAAAAATCCGTACTGGAAAATTAAAGTTTAAAAAAGTTTGTACTTTCCTTAGTTGTGTTTTAGATTTGTTAGTTGATTCAATTACATATTTGTATTGGTCAATGAATCACACAATTGAATTTAATTGTAGTTAAAAATAATCCCTTTTGTGCAATATTATTAATATATCCACATGGTTGGATTTAAATGAAAAAAATCTAAAACATTGACGTTAAGGAACAATAATTCTAGAATCACAATAATTTTCACAATTAGTAAGGTGACATATTATTAATGGTAGACAATAATATAATGTTAGTACTAGTGGATTTGGATGTGAACCAATCAAGGAAGTCAGTTTATATCGTACTAGTATCGGTACTCTTTTAAAATGTACAAAAATAAAATGCTGGGTTGTATCTGGAACTTTTTAGGTGTTTTGCTTAGTATTGATGTTTTGGTCAGAACAATAAAAAAATTTTAAAAAGCATGTTGTTTAAACTAATACATTGAATCTCTCAAGTGTTTAGGAAAATTGTTAAATTCACTCACTCTCACACACTATATACAAGTTTACTCTTTCTTTAACAAACTTTACTATAACTCATATTTTTATTAAGTTTCAATTAATTTAAATTTTAATGTAATTTAATTTAAAATGTACTAACAAATAATGCTTGAAAACTTCGATCCTTTAATATACATACATATTATTGATCATAAGGTTTCATTTATCTCAATAAGTTTCTTGGTAGTAGCATAAAACGCTACTAAAACACAAATATGAAAATGATAACAACAGAGACGGTTTTTGCTAAATTTTTTTTGAAAGGAAAATTGATGACAATTACAAAAAAGATTTTTTTTTTCCCTTGAAATGTTATTTAAAACTAAATATCAATTTAGTCATTTTAGGATTCTTAGCGTGCTACTTTCAATAACTTATAGTCTTATACGCTTAAAACAGGTTCAAAATAAAATAGAAAGGAAATAGCTACCCCTGGAATTAAAAAAAATACCAATGTCAAAATGTTATTTATAACTAAATATCAATTTAGTCATTTTAGGATTCTTAGCATGCTACTTTCAATAACTTATAGTCTTATACACTTAAAACAGGTTCAAAATAAAATAGAAAGGAAATAGCTACCCCCGGATTTAGAAAAATACCAATGTCAAAATGTTTGGATTTAAAAAAAGAAAAAAAAAAAAGATGGTCAAATATGGTTGTGCCACCTTTGACCGCTATCTCAGTTATGGTCTCCCCCTTCAATTATGACTTTGGGGCTAGCCAATAGGAAAAGTCCCAGCCATCTTCAAAGAAGAAGGACCAGATGTAATTTCCTTGATGTGACAGAACACTACTTGGTGACTTTTACTCACCACACCGATTAATTAACTCACTCAACTCGTTTAAGTCTCACATGTTATAAAATGCACTATCTCTGTCGAAACCAAATGAGCCATCAATATCTCTCTTTCTTCCTTTTAATTTTTTTAGAGGATCATTGGGCGCACACTGCTTGGGGCTAAGCCTATGGTTTCGAAGATAGTTAGTGGTGATAGGGCACATAGGAATCGTCATTCCTCCTTCCAGGAAGGCAATGATGGGGATTATCACTTCACCCTCTTTCCGATCTGTTAAAACTTTTTCTGGGGGCCTATATCTCAAACCCACGTCTTCAGGTATGCGGTATATGGCTCTAAACTTCTCCATCTGAGCGGGACCGTTCACCAGATACTGATACTTACCCATCCTAAACAAACGAGATGGGAGGAACTCTAAACGCGATGACTAGGGGGCGACTACTTGAAGGACAAAAAGAGTGTTCGAAGAGAGGAATAAAGACGAATATATGAAGACTTACACAAACCGGATCGGAAAATGATATCTGAGCTTGTGGAGATGCTTGTAAATTTTGGATTTGATGATCGTAGAGTCTGGTCGATTTGAATGCCTCTGTTCGCTGAAAAGTTTGAAAATATGTAAAGTAAGGGAGGAAAAACCTCCTCTAGGGCTTTATATGGAGACAAGCGAGGGAGAAGGAGTTATCCCACCCAAATTCCGAGGAAGGATTTCGTCCGTTGGATTAGTAGTCCACCGTTAGATGGCAAAGACAAAACGCCACCTGGAGTAATTAATGGCGCTTTGGAAACCTTGAAACGGCATCAGCAATTATGAAGCACGCAAATCCATGCTACTACATGTGCAAATTAAGATATTTGTGCATTTCTGATTTTTATTTTGTAGCAAATCAAAATCTCATTTTTTCTCTTCGGAGGCGAAGGAAAAATTAAAATTTTGAGGGGCTGTTGTGGGGGGTAAAGCCCAACCATACGTAGTGGGCCTAAAGCCCAAGGTGAAGATTAGTTTATGTCCGAGGATGCTAAAATTGTCAAGGGGTATTTCGCGTGAAAGAAGGATACATGGGGACGAAGAAACTCCGTCCGAAGAGAGCATCAGTGTTTCGAAGAGATGATTATCCTCGGATGAAAGGATTTTGGGGTCATGTAAATATTTGGGGGGTTCAAATGAGTTTACTAGTGACTTTAGCAATTTTGATAAACTTTAGACATGCCTAGAGATAAGAGGAATGGAGAAATATCAAAAAGGAAAAGCTGCCACCACCATATTAAATGCACTGCAGTAACTTTTCTGGCCGCATTTATGTGGAGAAGACCCCTGAACAGTACAACTTCAACTACCGTCATTCACAAAAGCTAAGGGAGATACATGACATGACATGCACTCAAGTAGGGAGCTGGATGAAGAACAAGTGAACGATGGGGATGGTGGCGGAGGAGGATATATAAAGAAGAAGGGTTCCTAATGATAGGGAAGGTGGAATTGTAGCCCTAAGAACTGTAACTTGTATTCAATTTATCATAAGTCTCTTTGGACTTGAACTTATTTGGTCTTTACGTGTACTTTTATGCTGATTTATACTGGTATGTTGTGATCAACCATTGTAAGCTGCATAGTTAACCTAGCTCTATCACCCACGCTCTACAAATTTATTGTTTTTGGGCTTGGGCCACAAATCCTAACCCTACAGTAATCATATCATATTATATAATATATAACAAAAATTGCGTTAATAAGCCGTAGTTGCATTAAGTAACTACTCTCATTAATTAGTAAATTGATTTTATATTATTTCTTAGGATATATTTTCTTAAATTAAAAGATAATATTTAACAACTATTTAATTTAAGTAAAATTTTATCATTTAAATTTCAACAAATTTAAATTATATTCAAACTAAAAGTCTATTATAAAAAAAATATTAAACTTAAATCTCAAACAATAACCTGTGTTTTATTAAAAAAAAAAAAACCACACGTTTTGAATTCTACTCATGGGGGAATCCACAATACTCATAGTATCCAGATTTCTAGGAATATGATTCCTTGCAATCTGAATGCTTATGAATGTGTCTATTCCTATTTTTGGTTTTATTGGGAATCTCTTAAGATTCTTAGGAATGTGAGATGATAATGTTTGATTTATTCTTAGGAATTGTAAATGAATTATTTATTTTTCCCATTCTATATTTAGATTTGAATGTGAACTATCAAGTTCTTAAAAAAAAAAAAAATCCCTCTAAATAAAAAATGAAAAACAAAATATAAACTATTAATAATTTGTTGAGTAACACACAAAAAGAAAAAAAAAAGAAAAAGTGAATACCTGGCAATAATGGAGGGGTCCCTTCCAAACTTTTTTTTTTTTTTTTCACACGTAAAATCTAAATAAAACTTTGTTAAAAAATATATCAACAGAATTGTCTATCCTGTTTATATTATTTTGGCGGTAAAATATAAAGACAAAGGAAAAGATATTGATGATTTGTTTTATATTTTATCTTAATTGCTTAAATGATAAGGACAAATACAGTTTTCTTTAAGCTTGGGAATCTGGATACCCACCTGTTTTAAAGGGAATCCACATTTTTACTGAGGGGGGGTTTAAAGAGGGAATCCAGATTCTCTTGGCATCTGATTCCTTGGCGTAATTTCCAACCAAACATGAAAATTTTTAAATATTCATGAGAATCCTAAAATATTACCCCATACTAAATGCCACATAAAAATCTATTATCAATATTTTAAGAACAACTAATTGGTCAATTAATTTTATACATTTAAAGTTCAAAAAATTTAAATTCTATTCAAACTAAAAGTCTATTATAAAAATTCTAAAATTTGGGTTTAGAAGCCATGATTACGCCAAGTGGTTACTATCACAAATTAGTAAATAAATTTTATATTATTTGTTAGAATATGTTTCCTTAAATTAAGGAATAATATTTAAAAAATGTTTAATTTAGGTAAATCTTTATTATTTAAATTAAAAAAAAATTTAAATTCTATTCAAACTAAAAAGGTCTATTATAAAAAATTCTAAACTTAAACACCAAATAACAACCCACGTTTTCTTTCTAAAAAAATAAAAACCTTGTTTTGACTTCTACTCCAACTAAAATTTTATAATCAATATTTTAAGAACAGCTAATTAGTAAATCAATTTTATACATTTAAACTTCAATAAATTTAAATTATATTCAAACTAAAAGTCTATTATAAAAAATTTCTAAACTTAAATATTTCAATAAATTTAAATTCTACTCAAACTAAAAGTCTATTATAAAAAATTATAAACTTAAATCCTAGACAATAACCCACGTTTTTTTCTTAAAAAAAAAAAAAAAAAAAATACAACCTTTTGATTTCTACACTAACTAAATTTTTTTTTTTTTTCCCTCAAGTTTCATCTTATTAAATTAATATTTTATTAGGATATTAAGTCACAAGACTCTTGATTAAGGGATAAGATTTAACAATAATTTAATTTAGGTAAAATTTTATCATCTAAGTTTTTGAAATTTAAATTCTACTCCAACTAATAGTCTATTATCAAAATTTTCACACACACACACACACACACATTAAGCCATGACTTTCGATATAATATCTATTAACAAATAAAGTCATCCCTATAATTAAATCCCACACAATACATCTCACATTGTAGTATGTTTTTTTATTCACATTTTTTTTCCCAAGATGCAACTTATGATTTTTTTTTTTGAATCAACTTATGATTATATTTTAGTCTAATAAATTCATTTTACTTATTGTTCTTTACTTTTGAATTTGCGTGTAGGATATTATGCCAAAGAAAATTTACTATAAAGAAGCAATAGACACCCATTTAAGTTCTTGGTTCTCTTATGTAAGTTTTTAATTTTATTATTATTATTTATATTCTCAATTTTTGAACTCTTTTGTGTATGTTTTGATTTTTGGCTTTGGTTATTATATTTAATTTGTAAGTGTTTTTAATTTTTTAGTCAGACTATCACTAGGGAAAAAAATTTATTGTTGAACTATTTTGTTTATTATTTTTTGTGATGGCTATAGTATATATTAAATATAACCCAAATAGGAACGATCAAACTCATTTCATATCTCATATTAAGAAATTAGCACAAAGCATAAAGATAAATTTCAATAATAAAAATAGATAAATACTGATAAAGTCTAAACTCTAAACCATTAGAATTTAAAGCAATTTTTTAATTAAAATTTTTTAATTATTTTATAATTTATTATTACTATTTATTTAATAATTTTGTTTTTATTTATTTTTTAAAATTAGCTTATATATATGTATATTTTTTCTTAAAAAAAATTAGCTTATATATTAATTTTTATCAAGCCATGCATTGCACATAAATAATACTAGTTATATAGTATTTTAGATATACAACAACATCTATTATATCCTCCAACATAAATATGTGTCATACTAATTAAATATGTTGTGAGATCCACCAATTCATAGTATGGTCACCTTGTTTTCGTAGTACTTAAAATTTTTTCTATACAAATGAAACATAAAAATGTTATTTTATTAACTTTTATTGCTTACTGATTCCAAAGAAAAAAAAAGGAGTATTATTCAAATACCCAATTACAAGACAATAATAGAATGGTAGTATATGTGGAGTTTGGGCTTTCTGTTGTTGGACTCGGATAGTGTCGTCCAATCCGAATTGAATTGTGGGGATATCAAACCTTTACAAACCCAAAACGTCTCCACCTTAAACCCAGGCCTAGGAAATTCTAAAACAAAACATGCCCAAAATCTTAGATTACATGACCCAAGTTGCCAAATTCCATTACATCAGATTTCCCCATACATTCAGATACAAAAATTGGAATATTGTAATAGGAATATGCTTCTTGGTGATATACCAAGAGCATGTACCTTCAAGCTTGTTACCCATGGATGCACAACTCCTTGTAATAGTACACCTTCCAAAGCCACTCGCCACTCACCAGTCACCACCCCTGAATGAGAATATAAGTTTTAGGGATGGTTTATCAATAATCATTTGTTTTTCCTTTTTAAGATGTAAAAGTGTGGCTGCACAAATCAGATTTCTTTATGAGCTAAGCAAGACGGATGGAGAACTTATATAGGCTTGAGAGAGGGTGACGAACTAAGTCTCCTTAATGGTTCGTAAAACCTTATTATATCCATGAGATTTTGGGTTCGAAATCTCTTGCTAGTATTTTAAAGCCACTCCCATGAAATTCCTTTTTGTAATAGCATGAAGCGTGTGGAACGGGGGGCTATATATACCAAAAGAAATAGTCAGATACTCAAAAAGATTTGTACACCTACATTTGTCAAAAAAAAAAAAAAAAATCTATCTCAATATTGCATCAGATTTCCATCATACATTCAGATACAAAAATTGGGTAAAAGTTCATTAATATTCTAAGATCTCTTTCCCACTCTATAGAAAGACTTTATGGGATGTACATGGATTTGTTAGTATTCCAATAAATTTTCCTCTATAGAAAGACTTTATGGGATGTACATGGATTTGTTAGTATTCCAATAAATTTTCCAATAGAGTTTCCGAGTTTGGGTGAAATTTTCCCAGAGTCACTTGCTAAACTAAGCTGGGCTAATCATGATAATTATGACTATAATTTCGTATTGCTATGAATATTTCCTTACTAAAGTGAATATGTGAATGTGATTTGGATTCTGTGTAATACCCGGGTGCAATTACACCACACCTACTCACATTAATTTTTACCACTTTCATTTTTTAACTTTTTCAACTTCTTTTTAACTTTTTTTATATTCAAATTTTTAACTTTCAATCTCAATTGTGTATTACTATTGCACTAGGTGCAATATCCTAAGTATTGTAGTTGATCTCAATAAATGCAATAATCAATAGTGTTTTGTAATTGCCTTTCCATATCAGGGAGATTAATTGCCCCCCAACCCCAAGTTTTGCCCGTGTCATCTTCTAGAGGCTGCTCTCTACTGTATTCTGTTGCTATGTTGTTTCTGTTTTCTTCTTTTGTTAATAAAAGTTTGTTATTCATAAAAAAAGGGAGATTACTTGCCATTTTAATTTATTAATTTATTTCATTTTGTTCAAATTCGTAATTTAACCAAATGAATTAAAGATAAAAATAAATGTTCCTATGTATCACATTGGCAAATATTATTATTTTTTAATCAAAAGAGAAAATAAGATTTCATTGAATCATATTCATAACATAGCACGTTGAAATTTACAAACAGTTGGAAGAATTCCGGAATAGCCTCTATATAACATCCCATGCATAAATTTCAATATTTCTCATTTTAATAATGTTAATTTATTATAAAGCGTTGAATTTTTTTTTTCTACCTTTTAACCTTAGGTTGTACCTTTTTTTTTTTGAGAATCCAGCTTCAACTTTATAAAATAAAATCAGCCACCATCGGCTAAAAGTACATCAGCTACTTGTGGTGGGATATCATCCATCCACAAAGACAAGCCAACAATAGTTCTTGCATGTTTAGCGAAAGAATGAGCAAGCGAGTTACCCATTCTACGAGTATGTGAAAAGGAAACACAATTACAAAAAACTAAATAATGCTTAATAGAAGAAATCAAATGACCAAAAGAAGAAAAAGATTCCTCTTCCTTTCTTAAGGCTGAAATATCCACCTCTGAATCTCCCTCGACGATAAAAGAGGGTAGGTTGAGGTCCTTAGCAAGGGTGATAGCTCGAACAACAGCCAGCGCTTCCACTTTGTCTGATGAGGATGGCAGCTTGATCTTCTCTAACAAGGATGCGAGCACCTTCCCATGAGAATCACGAACAACCACACCCAGCCCAGCTTCTTCTGTCTCCCTAAAAACTGCACCATCGAAATTAATCTTCAAGTGCATCGGTGGAGGGGGTTCCCACTTGGGCCGAGACCTGTGAGGAGAAACTATCTGCACTGGAGCTGCTGGTTGCACATCGTTGAACTCTTGTAGCATATGCATGGCTGATGGAACAACTTGGGATAGCGGGAAAGCCTTGTTGCTAGTTCGAAGTTGATTACGGCGAAACCAGATTGTCCACGTGATTGCCGCAAACAGCTCAGGTCGCCTATCGGACTCCAGCACGAATCTGGTGAGCTCGTAGAAATTTGAGAACCTTTTAGACCTGCAAAACAGCCACATTATGTCAGTTTCCCAAATGGCCGAGAGTGCAGAGCAGTCCCACAGTGCATGGAAACCGTCCTCGGCCTTCAGGTTACAATGGTTACAAACATCTTCTTCAATGACTTTTCTGCGGACCAGGTTTGTTTTCACTGGCAGAGCTTCCCTATAGGCCCTCCAAAGAAAATTTTTGACTTTATTTGGCACAGAGAGCCTCCAAATACGTCCCCACACACTTGCATTTTCATTATGGGAGAAGGGAGATGATGGTGAATCAACCTTTTCTTGGACAAGGAATCTATAACCGGATTTCACGGTATAGACACCATTAGGAACATGTGGCCAAAAAAGCTTGTCCTCTACAACGGTTGGGCTGAGTGGGATTTTTAAAATCAATTCAGCTTCCACAGGGGCAAAATAACCAAGTAAAGCAGCCCTACCCCAACTTCTAGGCGTAGGATTGATAAGACAATCCACTGTTGCTTCCTGTAAACCATCTAAAACAGGGGACAAAATTCGAGGGTGCTCTAAGCTAGGAAGCCATGGGTCACTCCAAATTTTGATAGATTCTCCGTTACCCACTCGCCATCTAGCCCCTCTCTCCAATACTTCCCTCCCCTTGAGAATACTACGCCAAGCATATGAGCCACTTGGAGAATCCAAGGCTTCCATGAATGAGCAATTTGGGAAAAATTTACTTTTGAAAACTCTGTACAATAGAGAATCTTTGTTGTGTAGGAGACGCCAAGCTTGTTTGGCTAACAAGGCGTCGTTAAAAAGAGCTAAATCTTTAAAACCCATCCCACCAACAACCTTAGATTGGGTAAGAGTCTCCCATTTCACCCAATGAATCTTTCGCCTATCTTCACATTGACCCCACCAAAATTTTCTAATAAGGCTCTCCAATTCATTACATAGGCCAATAGGGAGTTTGAAGCAACTCATGGTGTAAGTGGGTATTGCTTGCACTACTGCTTTAATCAATATCTCTCTCCCAGCTTGTGAGAGTAATTTTTCTTCCCACCCTTGCAACTTCCTCCAAACCTTCTCCTTTATAAAGTTGAAACTAGCTTTCTTTTTTCGCCCCACAAAGGATGGTAACCTTAAGTATTTCTCATACTGCTTGATCTCCGGTACCCCTAAGGTTTGTTTGATATGCTGTCTGATTTCTTCTGAAGTGAGCTTGCTAAAGAAGATGGTGGTTTTATTCCGGTTAATTTGTTGGCCAGAACAGCTCCCATATACTTCCAGGATCTCCAAAATATTATTGCATTCCTGCACAGTGGCCCTGCAAAATAGAAGACTATCATTTGCAAAAAGAAGATGTGTTAGTCTCGGGCTATTTCTGGACAAAGCAAATCCCTTAATGTCACCATGGTTGGCAGCTTGGGAGATTAGACCATTCAGCCCCTCAGTACACAGCAAGAATAAAAAAGGAGATAGAGGGTCACCCTGTCTGATTCCTCGAGATGGGACAATCATGCTAGTAGGCTCACCATTGACCAGGATTGAGTAGGATACAGTGGTTATGGAAATCATCATCAATCTAATCCATTTTTCATCAAACCCCATTCGCCTCATCACTGCTTCCAAATAGACCCATTCCACTCTATCGTAAGCTTTACTCATGTCAAGTTTTATGGCCATAAATTCTTCTTTCCCTGTGTGTCTCTGCATACTATGTAAAGACTTAAAAGCCACCAAAATATTATTTGAGATCAGTCGACTTTTCGTAAAGGCACTTTGGTTCTCAGTGATAATTTTTAGTAGAATTTTTTTAAGTCTATTAGCTAAAACCTTAGAGAAAATTTTATACAATACATTACAAAGGCTAATAGGCCGGAATTCAGACACAAATTCCGGATTTTTAACCTTAGGAATGAGAGTAATAAAAGTGTGATTAAGGTTAGCAGGTAAAGATGCAGAGTTGAGAAAATAAAGCACAGAAGAGGTGACATCCTCACCTAATAAATCCCAATAGTTTTGATAAAAGACAGGGGGCATACCATCCGGACCTGGGGCTTTTAGAGGGGCCATTTGCTTGATTGCTTCTTGTACTTCCAGAGCTTCAAACTCAGCCACTAATCTTGCATTCATCTCATCACTGATAATGGGATAAATAAATTGAGTAGTGTTCTCTAGATTTATAGGATTAGCCGATTTAAACAAGTCTTGGAAATAGGCTACAATTGTTTCTGCCACTTCAGTTTGGTCCCCACACCACGTGCCATCACCTTTTTTAAGAGAAGAGATTGAATTTTTCCTACACCTTTGTGTGGCTTTTGCATGGAAATATTTGGAGTTCTTATCTCCATGTTTAGCCCATTGCACTTTTGACCTCTGCAACCACATCTGAGCCTCCTTGTCCCTGAGTATGTTAAGTTCCAGCATCAATTCCCTTACCCGAAAGTTCTGCCCAGATCTTATAGCTTCCTTTTCGGCCTGCACCACCTCCTTCTTCTTTTGCTCTAGCTCTTTTCTCACACTACCAAAATTTCTCAAACTCCACTTCTTAAGCTCAACCCCACATCTCTCAATTTTTTTGATTACTTTAGTACCTGGATTAGCTGAATCATTCACGGCCCACACAGCTTGAATAGTATCAGTACACCCTCTCTCTGTAAGCCATATTTCTTCTAACCGGAAAGGTTTGGATGCCCTCGGTAAGATCAAATTCCTCGGCACTATCCAGATTGGGCAATGGTCTAAAGAAAAAGATTGCAAGTGATGTACAATAGTCCCAGCAAATCGAAGTAGCCACTCACTGTTAGCCAAACCCCGGTCTAGTCGCTCCCATACCGAATGACCATCATTAAAGTGTTTCTTCCAAGTGAACTGAGAACTAGTAAAGCCAAGGTCCATAAAACCACATTCATCAATAGCATCTCTAAAAAGTTGCATTTGGGAATGGCTTCTAACACTACCTCCCAATTTCTCCGACTGCCTCGTTATTTCATTAAAATCCCCCATACAAATCCAAGGAAGTGTCATACGAGAGTTGAGTTCTCGAAGAAGATTCCAAGACTCTATCCTTTTGTGTGTAACAGGCTCACCATAAAAACCAGTAAATCGCCAAGCTCCTTCTTTACCTTTGTCTACCACAGCATCAATATGGTTTTTTGAGGACGTTTCAACATGTAAATCAATATTGTTCTTCCAAAAAAGAGCCAAACCTCCAGCTCTATTTATTCTTCCCACAAAGTGCAAATTCTCAAAACTTAAATCTCTTTTGATTTCTTTTAGCCTAGCTTCATCTGCCCATGTCTCGGCCAAAAACACAACAGAGGGATCTTTTGCCCGGATTAAATCTCCAAGCTCTCTCACTGTACATGGGTTCCCAAGCCCACGACAGTTCCATGCTAAGCAACTCATTGGGATTGGCAAGGCTGCTCTGCAGCCTCTGCCAATAAACTGTGATCTCCACTAGAAATCTGTAACTTCTTTCGGGGTTGTGTTGCTTCATCATCCCCATCCAGAACTGAAGGATGTTTGCCTAAAGTAGGTACATGCATGTTTTGCTCTTCACTTTGTCTCAGACATGCCAAACGTTTCCAAGTTCTCAAACCTACTTGGTTTTCCTCAAGACCACGTGGCTCATTAGTGGAGTCATGTGCTTCATTATGGGTCAAAGGAGTAGTCTTGTCCCTTGGATGTACCTGAACATAATGACTAGACAAACCAGGAGACAACTCATCCATAATACCCGGGTTAGCTAAACAAGAAGTATGAGAATCATATTTGTTTATTTCCATATCAATCTCTTGGATTTGCTCTTCAAAGTTAGCCAAATTTGTATGCGTGTCACTAGGCATCATAATGGGCAAAGAATCAGAAGAAACCTGAGTTTTACTTACATGGGAAGTATGCGTGACAGATGCCATATTACCCAGGATTTCAAAATTTTGATTAACCTCAGAAGATTCGAGATCAACCAGGTTGGTGGTGGCTTCCCGCGGCGGTGCCGTCCCTTGCATTCTCACCTCTGGTTCACGTCTAAACCTCGCATGAGCATCTTCACCACCAAAGTCACCTCCTGTGCCTGGCACAAACACAAAGGACTTCTTTCCCACTGAAAATGGGTCAGCCCTAAGCCATGAACCATATTCTTGTTGATTTAGGGACAGTGAACCCTTACTGGATAACCACACACTATATTCCTTGGCATCATGCGACACCAACCCGCACTAGTAGCAAAAGTTAGGCAACTTCTCATACTTAAAGTTTACCCAAACCTCTTTGCCATCGCCAAGCATAACCTTACGTCCTCTGCTGAGTGGTCTTGTAACGTTGATGCCAACTCTGACTCTTAAGAAATTACCACCAATTAACTCACTAGTTTGTGAGGCTTTTGAGACATCCCTAATGCTTTTACCAATCCCATAAGCTGTCCTCTCGTTCAATCTGTTCATAGGGAGTCCATGGATTTGAACCCAGAAATTAATTATAGAAAATCTCAAACTCCGGATAGGGCAGGATCCATCATAATAAGAGAGGATTATGAGGTGTTTATCATAAATCCACGGTTCGGTTGCTAAAACCCTTGCAGCCTCACTTTCATCAGTAAACACAAATAGCAGTACATGGTCTCCTACGTCTCGGATCTCGAAACCGTTCCAGGTTTTCCACAACGGCTTGAGAGTTCTTCCAACAGCCTCAACGCTAAGTGCCCTTCGCGTCATAAACTTACCTGCCAGTATCACCTCTTTAGTATCAGGGCTATCTTCATCCAGAGTAATCTTGCTATTTTCTTCTTCCAAGAGAGAAAAATGTTTCCAGTCGTTTAGTACTTCCTCCATTGTAGCAGGTCAATCCGTATAGTAGAAGGAGAGAAAGAAAAGGATCGCTGTTTCCCCACCCCAGAAAAAACACAAACCACTAGCCCTACTATTGACGTATCAACAGAGGGGAAGAATATCACTCCTAACGGAAGATAATAGGTTCTACAGTCGTGCCGCTCTAAACTAGGTTAGAGAGACGTGAACAGAGAAAAACCCTAGCCCTTGGCCCCACCTTAGGTTGTACTTGGACTAAATAAATAAAAGGAAAATAATTTAAAAATATAAATTGGGTTATTTTAGAATGGACCAAAAAACATATGAAATTTCTCCCCTCATGATATTAAGCCGTCTCCCATTGACAGTCTCCTCTCATGCTCTATTTCTCACATCTACACTTAACAAACTCTTCCTATGTAGAACTTTTCCTCCACTTAACAAACTCTTCCTCTTACCGCTGCGCGCCCATCGTTATATGGCTCCATAACATCATGCTACTATAATTAAGACGACTTAT
The DNA here is from genome assembly GCF_002906115.3 of Quercus suber. NCBI lineage: Eukaryota > Viridiplantae > Streptophyta > Magnoliopsida > Fagales > Fagaceae > Quercus > Quercus suber. The sequence goes on from NW_027069718.1 coordinate 21,821, forward strand.
TTTACTATGAAATTTGTTAGTATTCAGGCCTCTCTTAAAAGTTAAAACAGTTACCAGTTTTACCTCCAGGTTATTAATTAAATCAATTATGAACTGCCTTTGGTTAATGCAACCATCACCAATATCAATTAAGATAAACAAATTAAGTGAAATAAAACAGTACATAATGATATGGTGATACAAGGAAAACCAATGAAATAAAATTTCACAATAAAAACTCCAAAGAATTTAATATATCAATCCCAAGGTAAAAGAAACCCACTAACTGTTTAGAAGTTTATAATAACTAAATAACTATATTCTTAGTAAGCATTACTAAAGTTATACCCAATGCAGCTTTGAATTCACGAGCTTCCTCAGTTATAGAGATGTTGTATGCAAACTTTTTGTTGTGGGGAGTAAAAAAAAATAAAATGATTAATTTTTTTTTCTTGTATATTATATATGATAATCTAAGTTAGTATTCTAAATACAATTTAGTGTACAATACAACTATATTGTACAATAGTCTAAAAAAATTATTAATAGTTTAAAGATCAGTAAGACAACAACCATTAAATGCATAAATAAATATAATTATATAAGTGATAATACATTTTTGTCATACTAATAATAATTTATTATATTTATATGTAATATCAATTAAATAAAAATATATAATAAAGAAGAATAGTAACACACCTAGGAGTAGGACTGGGAGTTACGCGAAACTAAGAAAAGAAATAGTAATTGATATAATTTTTTGCTTTTGAAGTGTATGGCTTTTTATTTTTTAATTATACAAGTGATCATTCTCTTGGAATTGGAGCAAGCATTAAAAGACTTTTTGGACTTGAAAATCTGTAGAGCACTCATCAAACTACTTTTTGCTTTTTGTAACCTTAGGTTACAACTAATTTGTAACTAAAATTTGTCTATTATTTTTCTTTTGTTGCTTATTTTTTTTTCAACCATTTGAAAAATCCATACTGGAAAATTAAAGTTTAAAAAAGTTTGTACTTTCCTTAGTTGTGTTTTAGATTTGTTAGTTGATTCAATTACATATTTGTATTGGTCAATGAATCACACAATTGAATTTAATTGTAGTTAAAAATAATCCCTTTTGTGCAATATTATTAATATATCCACATGGTTGGATTTAAATGAAAAAAATCTAAAACATTGACGTTAAGGAACAATAATTCTAGAATCACAATAATTTTCACAATTAGTAAGGTGACATATTATTAATGGTAGATAATAATATAATGTTAGTACTAGTGGATTTGGATGTGAACCAATCAAGGAAGTCAATTTATATCGTACCAGTGTCGTACTCTTTTAAAATGTACAAAAATAAAATGCTGGGTTGTATCTGGAACTTTTTAGGTGTTTTGCTCAGTATTGATGTTTTGGTCAGAACAATAAAAAAAATGTTAAAAAGCATGTTGTTTAAACTAATACATTGAATCTCTCAAGTGTTTAGGAAAATTGTTAAATTCACTCACTCTCACACACTATATACAAGTTTACTCTTTCTTTAACAAACTTTACTATAACTCATATTTTTATTAAGTTTCAATTAATTTAAATTTTAATGTAATTTAATTTAAAATGTACTAACAAATAATGCTTGAAAACTCCGATCCTTTAATATACATACATATTATTGATCATAAGGTTTCATTTATCTCAATAAGTTTCTTGGTAGTAGCAAAAAACGCTACTAAAACACATATATGAAAATGATAACAACAGAGACGGTTTTTGCTAAATTTTTTTTGAAAGGAAAATTGATGACAATTATAAAAAAGATTTTTTTTCCCTTGAAATGTTATTTAAAACTAAATATCAATTTAGTCATTTTAGGATTCTTAGCGTGCTACTTTCAATAACTTATAGTCTTATACACTTAAAACAGGTTCAAAATAAAATAGAAAGGAAATAGCTACCCCTGGAATTAAAAAAAATACCAATGTCAAAATGTTATTTATAACTAAATATCAATTTAGTCATTTTAGGATTCTTAGCATGCTACTTTCAATAACTTATAGTCTTATACAATTAAAACAGGTTCAAAATAAAATAGAAAGGAAATAGCTACCCCCGGATTTAGAAAAATACCAATGTCAAAATGTTTGGATTTAAAAAAAGAAAAAAAAAAAAGATGGTCAAATATGGTTGTGCCACCTTTGACCGCTATCTCGGTAATGGTCTCCCCCTTCAGTTATGACTTTGGGGCTAGCCAATAGGAAAAGTCCCAGCCATCTTCAAAGAAGAAGGACTAGATGTAATTTCCTTGATGTGACAGAACACTACTTGGTGACTTTTACTCGCCACACCGATTAATTAACTCACTCAACTCGTTTAAGTCTCACATGTTATAAAATGCACTATCTCTGTCGAAATTAACCAAATGAGCCATTAATATCTCTCTTTCTTCCTTTTAATTTTTTTAGAGGATCAGAAGTGAGTTCCAAGATACATTGAAAAGATGTCTCTATTTGGGAAGGTAGAAGCTGAAATAGAGATCAAGGCCTCTGCATATAAGTTTTATGAGGTTAACAGTAAGCGAGTAGCTGAGGCACCGAAATTTTGCCCTAACTTTATACAAAGTGTTGATTTAGTTGAAGGTGAATGGGGACAAGAGGGCTGTGTCGTTTGCTGGTATTTTATCTTCGGTAAGTCAATCAATATTTGTTGATCATGTCTTATGAATTCCTGAACACTTTTAACATTTTATGTAATACTTGCCCTTACAAATGCTTATAGCTAGCCCGATCAACTGTGTATGTCTAAGATTTACTATAGATTGGGTTGATGACTTGGTGGGAAAAAAAGAAAGAAAGGAATTGTAATGTGTTGTTGGGGTAAGCTGACATATCTTTATATATATATATATTTTTAATTAGTTTTCTAGAAACTAAATCGAAAAAAAAAAATCAATAAATGGAAGGGGTTTACTTTTTTTTTTTTTTGGACAAGAATAATGTTTGGCCAAGGATTTCTAATTTTTTCCGTTTATGTTTGGATTGAAAGTTGAAAGGAAAATTTTTAAACTTCTCTTATATATTTATATTGGATTTGAATTTTGATAAGTTCACTGTTATATTATATTTTTTTATGCATATAAAATTTTAAGATAATTAAATATCAATAATTATGTTATTAATAAAATATTTAAATTTTAAGTTTTGGTAGTCTTAAATTATGCTCTTTAAAGTCATTGTCAACTTCTTGTTAAAGAACAAACCCACAAAAATCTGCTCCAACAGTTTCTCCAAAATGTAAAAAATAATTTTGAGTTACTAAAGTTCCTCTCTTGACCCATTTTCTCTTCTTAAAAAATTCCACAGCTGAACAAGAGCATATCCAATAAGTTCCTTAAAGCCATTATTAGAGAGTAAACACACAAAAATTACCTTCTAACAACCTTTCTAACTCTATTTTTCTTTTTAGAGTTTCTATAGTAAATTTATTGAAGAAGAGAGCACTATAGCAACTTCAAATATTTTTTCTTTTAAAAAAATCCCTTGGTCGATTAAAAGATCTCTCTCTCTCTCTCTCTCTCTCTCTCTCTCTCTCTCTCTCTCTCTCTCTCTAAGAGAATAACCTTTGAATCCCCAAGAAGAACTCTAGAATACATTGGAAAAGAGACAGGAATTTTTTTTATTAAAACTTTAATTAATTAAATCTGAATGTACAATAGAGTTCAACCATAAATACAAGGACAAAATTACATTTGGAACAATAGGGGCTATGTCCCTTGGCCCCTACTTTTTATTATTATTATATATATATTTGTAAAATTTTTATATTATATAGTTATTATTTGAAGTTAAATTTCAAAAATTACAGTTTATTTCATCTCAAAAATTAAATTGACCAAAAGACATAAAAAAATGAAAATAGTCAACTAGCCCATACCTATAACCCTCTTTTAAAAAGGAAGAAAATTTTAGTTGATTAATATGCCAACTCAAGTGCTGCTACCATATTGAATGCATTACCGATAACAGTTATCAACTTGATGCAATATTGCATCTAGATCCTCAATGCTACCCAATGAAATCAACTAGGTCCAAGGCTCTCTCTCTCTCTCTCTCTCTCTCTCGTTCTTTGTAAATAAATATTTGGATTAAACTTATTAATAATTATGCATTCTTAATTATAAAATTCTTGAACTTTATGGTTGGAAAACATATTATTTATTTTATATTTTCCAACTTAATTTACTAATTTTATCAATAATAATATTAGTAAAAAAAAAAAAAAAAAGAAATCAGAGGGCCATTTGCTCGTTGGTATATATTTTCAGTGAGTAAAGCATAATATTGAATAGTTTTGATAAAGTCTAATAGGAAACACTATTTTTCGTGTACATTTTATCAATATTATATTTTTCTCTCACTGCCTTAGTCATCGATTAATCCTTTTTTTTTTTTTGGGTTCTCAAGGATTTTTCTTTAATCTTTATTTTTTGCCTTTGGAAATGAATGCATGAAAACATATGAATTATTTTGCCCAAGGATAATATAATATTTTTGATACTAATTAATATTAATGTACCATTTTAGAATATAAGAATTACTCTCGCATATGTGTTATACTATATACTTTATCAATTGTAGTATTTTACTTGTTTAACGAGGAGCAGAATATGTTTAGGCCTGCCTCAACAAGATATTTTGAATCAAGAAACTTGATTGAATCAATCCATCCAGGGAGAGGGAAATCAAGCAACTTATTTGAATCAATCCACTATATTTTCTCCATTCTGAGCCTTCCACCATCTTTACCAAAAGCTCGTTTCTTCAACCGACAATCCTGGAAAGCCAATCCTTCCTCTCCTGTTTTAACTTAGCATGAACCTAGTTCCACCCTTGTCCACATTTTTCACTACTACTGTGTCCACACTCGCTTCTCCTAAACCCCACTAGGCCGGCCCATCTTCCATCCCCACTTAACGTACTAGTTTACTTTCGAGTCTCGACAATGCATTTACAAGTAGTGTTTGAGAAGATGCAAAAACTTAAATTGAGACAGAAAATGGGCGAATCAAGTGGGTAAATTGGTTCCTCAAAAAAAAAAAAAAAAAAAAAAAAAAAGTAGGTAAAATGGAAAGATCTTCAGCTCGTAGAGCACGTTAAAGCACTGATTGACAGAAGTCAGATTGTAACGTAGTTTTGCTTAGGTTTCCTAGGGAAAGGAACTTTGTTGCTCATTGTCTCGAAGTGGGTTTTTGTAGGTTTTTGAGAATTTTGTGTTCTCACTTGTCAACTACCATTGGATACGTGCTTTTGTAATGCTGTTTGTTAGTTAATACATGCTTTTCCTTCCAGGTAAAATAAAAAAATGTCTCACGTGTGATAAGACAGAAAGCAGCAAAATATAGTTAGTAAACTATAATGAAGAGACTTTACCAAAAAAAAAAAATATAATGAAGAGGGTGGTGTTTATATCTTGTCTTTCTTGTTTTGATGTTTGTACAATTGATTGTTTTTGTTTGAGTCGGTGGCAGATGGGAAAGCTGTAATGTCTAAGGAGGTAATGGAAGCCATTGATGACAAAAATCATTCAGTCACTTTCAAGGTGATTGGAGGAATACTCATGGAGTTGTACAAGAGTTTCAAATTCGTTGTTCAAGCCACTCCAAAGGGTGAGGGGAGCTTGGTCCGCTGGACTTTGGAATATGAGAAACTGAATGTCGATGATCCTGAATCAAACACAATGCTTGAATTTGCGATTGGTGTTACAAAAGATATCGATGCTCATCTTACCCACGAATAGCTTGGAAGAAAGATTATAGCTTGCGTTTTTTTTTTTTTTTTGGAGAAATAAGCACAATGTGTTTATGTAAAATAAAACTTTTGAGAGCTTTAAAGACTAGAGCTTCCTCATTTATGGGTAAAATAAGCACAATATGTACTCATTTATGGCTACAACTAGAGCTTCCTCAATTGCCTCCTGCAGCATGTTATCTATATTGGATACATGAAATTAATAATGCTTCCTACTATGTCTATTACTAGTTTTTTTATTTTTATTTTTTATATATTTTTTTATGTTGTTAAACCGTGAGAACGTAATTGAAAACACGAACTCAAATTATAATGTTCATATGTTATGTTCCAGGATGATTTATTGCAATAAATCTGTTCTCAAATGGTTAGTTCTGACTGCTATATTAAAGGTCTGTTTGAAAACAACTTTTTTAATTTTTTCCTGAAAGCTTATTACTGAAAGTATGATAAGAAAAAACTATAGGTGTTGAAAACACTATAGAACAAAATTTATGTGTAATTTTAACCTTATTTTAATGTTTGAATATGCAAAATGACTTCTAAACATAAAAAACAAATATTTAACAACAACAACAACAACAACAATAACAATTTTTTTTTTTGGCTTAGCTAAAATTTACCATCAAGTTTGTTATATAATAATTAAGATACATATTTAATCAAAGCTATCAATTAGAGTTACCAAAAAATACCATAATGATAATGGTAATTATATATAACAAATAATCAACTAGATAATGACAAAAAATTTACCATAATATGAATGATAATTTATAACATTAGTAACAAAAGAAGTCCTACAATGGATGAATTTCACATATCGATATTTTTATATTGTTCTGAACCAGTTTCATCTCAGGTTCATTTAAAGAAGAGATCAAAAGTGATGAATGAAGATAATTAAATTTTTTCTCTGGATATTTTTGTGCTCGACCTTCTTGAAAATCAGGGAGGTGGTACCTCTCCCCCTTATGCGTATCATGCTAAATGGAGATGAGCATTATGCTAAATGTCTGAAGTAATAGAGAAACTACATGAACTTCACGCATATTGAACATAAGAAATGAGACAACTTCCTGCAAAAGCTTAAGGTTTTCTTTTCCAAACGTTTAAGAAAATCAGGATAGAGCCCTTGGATAAGTACAACAAAATTGGTGAGATTTTCGTTGAATTTGATCGAATCATGTGCATGTTATCTCAGTTCCTAATATTTAAATTTCAAGTTTTAGTTTAGACTTAGGCCACCCTTATTTAGTTAGGAATTTGAAATTCTTACTCTTTTTGATGGTATAATTCTTGTATGCTTTCTTCTCAAAAAATAAAAAAATGCTACTATAGATTCCCCCCTCTTCATCTCCAGTTTATGATCTCTTTCTTCGTTCCATTTCCATCTTCTTCTTCTTTCTAAATTTCATTTAGTCCTACAGTAACAGTCACTCTCTATGTGTCCTTCAAATTTCAAAACATCAACGCTGCTTAGCCAGTCAGTGCAGTTTATGCTTTGTGCAGAATGTTGATCCGTTTGGGCTGATTTTGGACGGAGGGATCCAGTTATACAAGTCAGGGGGTCAGGGCTCTTTTGGGCCCATATGTGATTCAGTTTCTATGTTTGTTACACACAATTTGTTATATACAAATTCGTATGTAAAATTATTTTAAACTGAACAATTTATTTTGCTACGAAATCCAACTACAGTATGTTGTAAGTAGACTTTTATTTATTTTTTATTTATTTATTTATTTTTTTGAGAAACAGTAAGTAGACTTTTGACATATAACAGATTCTCCAAAAAAAAAAAAAAAATTGTAATATAACAGATAATTGAAGATATGTAGAACTCGTAAAAAAAAGAGATGTGTAGACCAACCCCAATGTTTACTAATACTATGAGAACTGCATGTAAATTATAGGCGACTACTATTTACTTTCAAATGGCGAATACATATATAGAGAACTGAACAATGGTAAATATCTGTAAATCTGCTAGCAATATCACTTGTTATTTTTCTATCTATGAATAGCATTGATTGGGTTTGTCATAAAATGACATAGGTGTTTTGAATTTAGAAAGATTGGGGGCTATGTAGGACCGAGCCTCCATGGCCACCTGAGAACCAAATTCCTTTTTTTTTTTTTTTTTTTTGTTGGCAAAACTTCTAAAGCAGATTAAGAAAATAAAACATACATTTAGCCATTGATGTTCAAATGATTTATAGAAAAAAAAAAAAAAACCCTCAATGTAAAACAAAGAATAAGAAGAGATTCTTATAATATATGATGTTTTCTTTAGAAACCCTTTTGATGGAGAATGCATGTTTTTTTTAAGGCTAGACTAGGGACACCTTTAATTTAACTTTGTTTATCTATTTATATATATTTTTTTTTATCAAGGAGTATATGTTTGTTCACCAAAAAACATCTATTTTACCCAACAAAGTTATAAATGTCTATTAAAAAAAGGACTCCTAATAGGATGAGTTTTTATCCATCACTCTTATCATTAAATAAATAAAAATAAATCTGAATAAAATAACTGATTAAATAATTAAAATAAAATATATGTTGGCCACATTTACTCTTCTAACGGAGATAATTTTACATCTTTTTAATTTCTCTAATGTTTTAAGTATTGTACATGAATTGTGTATAATTATGTTGGAGTTGTGAAGGATTACTTTGAGATAGTGGTTGTTGAGTGAAGGATTACCCCTAATAGGAAATTCTAATACAAAGCATGCCCAAAATCTAAGATTACATGACCCAAGTTGCCTACTTCCATTACATAAAAGTGACACAAACTAATAACATCCCAAAAATTATGAGCACACAAAAGAAAAATACCAAGCCAATAATAGCCTTATTTCCAATACAATCACATGTCTAGTGACAAAATGACAACAACTAGAGGAGGATTTTTCATTATTGAAAAGTACAATTATTGTACTAAGAATATGCTTCTTGGTGATATACCAAGAACAACTACCTTCAAGCTTGTTACCCATGGATACAGAACTCCTTGTAATAGTACACCTTCCAAAGCCACTCACCAGTCACCACCCATGAATGAGAATATAAGTTTCAGGGATGGTTTATCAATTATCATTTGTTTTTCCTTTTTAAGATGTAAAAGTGGGGCTGCACAAATCAGATTTCTTTATGAGCTAAGCAAGATGGATGGAGAACTTATATAGGCTTGAGAGAGGGTGACAAACTAAGTCTCCTTCATGAAAAAAAAAAAAAAACCCTCAATGTAAAACAAAGAATAAGAAGAGATTCTTATAATATATGATGTTTTCTTTAGAAACCCTTTTGATGGAGAATGCATGTTTTTTTTAAGGCTAGACTAGGGACACCTTTAATTTAACTTTGTTTATCTATTTATATATATTTTTTTTTATCAAGGAGTATATGTTTGTTCACCAAAAAACATCTATTTTACCCAACAAAGTTATAAATGTCTATTAAAAAAAGGACTCCTAATAGGATGAGTTTTTATCCATCACTCTTATCATTAAATAAATAAAAATAAATCTGAATAAAATAACTGATTAAATAATTAAAATAAAATATATGTTGGCCACATTTACTCTTCTAACGGAGATAATTTTACATCTTTTTAATTTCTCTAATGTTTTAAGTATTGTACATGAATTGTGTATAATTATGTTGGAGTTGTGAAGGATTACTTTGAGATAGTGGTTGTTGAGTGAAGGATTACCCCTAATAGGAAATTCTAATACAAAGCATGCCCAAAATCTAAGATTACATGACCCAAGTTGCCTACTTCCATTACATAAAAGTGACACAAACTAATAACATCCCAAAAATTATGAGCACACAAAAGAAAAATACCAAGCCAATAATAGCCTTATTTCCAATACAATCACATGTCTAGTGACAAAATGACAACAACTAGAGGAGGATTTTTCATTATTGAAAAGTACAATTATTGTACTAAGAATATGCTTCTTGGTGATATACCAAGAACAACTACCTTCAAGCTTGTTACCCATGGATACAGAACTCCTTGTAATAGTACACCTTCCAAAGCCACTCACCAGTCACCACCCATGAATGAGAATATAAGTTTCAGGGATGGTTTATCAATTATCATTTGTTTTTCCTTTTTAAGATGTAAAAGTGGGGCTGCACAAATCAGATTTCTTTATGAGCTAAGCAAGATGGATGGAGAACTTATATAGGCTTGAGAGAGGGTGACAAACTAAGTCTCCTTCATGGTTCGTAAGAACTTATTATATCCATGAAATCTTAGGTTCGAAACCTCTTGCCAGCATTTTAAAGCCACTCTCATAGAATTCCTTTTTGTAATAATCTTATGTGTGTGGGATAGGAGACCTTATTATAGATAGATACTCAAATAGGTTCAGACACCCTCATTTGTCCAAAAAAAAAAAAAAAATCTCAATATTACATTAGATTTCCATCATACATTTAGATACCAAAACTGGGTAAAGGTTCATTAATATTCTAAGATCTCTTTCCCACTATATAGGAAAACTTTATGGGATGTACATGGATTTGTTAGTATTCCAACCAATTTTCCAATAGAGTTGCTAAGTTTGAGTGAAATTTTCCCAAAGACAAAGCTGAGTATTAATTGCAGTGGTGAGCTTTACACTAGATTCAAATTCATGGATCTAAGCACATCGTTATGTGCTATTCAATTGTGAAGAAATTACCCCATTTTGCAAGTAAGTTATATTTCAATCGGTATCCTTTCATGGCATTTGAGTACAATACTCTAGCTTAACACTAACACATTTGTCTACACAGTGTACGCATAGCTAAAATCAAGGCTGACCTCCCTTGTCATGTAACAGACGATGTCATTCAAAAGAAGCACATAAAGAAATTTTGCAGCTGGTTTAGGGAATATGTAAGTAAAGCACATAAAACTATTTTTGGTTGTAACACTTTAGATAGCATACTTATTAATGGCTGCCTCTGACCCAAAAAAAAAAAAAAAAAAAAACACTCTAATAAAGTTAGATGGCTTGCTTGATGTCCAGATAATAAAGCAAAAAAATTCAAACTTTAGATAGCATACTTATTAATGGCTGCCTCTGACCCAAAAAAAAAAAAAAAAAAAAACACTCTAATAAAGTTAGATGGCTTGCTTGATGTCCAGATAATAAAGCAAAAAAATTCAAGCGTTATGTTATAAATGGTTTGGAATTTCACACCAAAAATTCTAAGGCTGGTAGGAAAACTCAAAATAGTAGAGTTTGTGTTGTTACTGAATGTGGTGCTACTGATATCCAGATAATAAAGCAAAAAAATTCAAGCGTTATGTTATAAATGGTTTGGAATTTCACACCAAAAATTCTAAGGCTGGTAGGAAAACTCAAAATAGTGGAGTTTGTGTTGTTACTGAATGTGGTGCTACTTATTATGGTGTATTAATTGATATTATTGAGTTGAACTACTCTGACAAGTATCAATATGTATTATTCAAATGTCAATGGGCTAATGTTATTAGTGGGAGGGGATGCAAAAAAGATGAGTTTGAATTTCCCCTTGTCAATTTTTCAAGATTGATACACAACAGTGATCAATTGATTGACGAACCGTATGTATTAGCATCTCAAGCTTTGCAAGTGTATTATGTGGAAGATGTGAGACATAAAGATTGGGTGGTGGTGGTTAAAAAAAAAACCTAGAGAGGTGTTTGATGTTGGTTTTAATACTTCACTTGACGACGATGACAATGATGATAAAGTGGATACTTATTTTGAGAATGTCCATTATAATATAATTACTAATGATGCATATGATGATGCAAATGACAATCGTGCTTGGGCTGGAGTTAATGAAGAATGAACCATTTATGATACACCATTGATTTGTGAGAATGAATTGCTTGAACAAGACTTCATCGATGATGAAGAGTTTAGTGATGATGTTTACGAGTCTAATGATTGATAGGTTAAGAATATATTGACCCCTTGTGATAGATTAACCAATTAATTAGCCAAGTGAATTAATTAAGTTAATTAACAAGTAATATGCGTGTTTGCACAAACAAATCACCAATTAAGTTAATATGCAGCAGAAAATAAAGTTGATACGGTGATTTGTTTACGAATGGGGAAAACCTCCAAGGCAAAAATCCCACCGGGTGATTTTAAGGTTGTCACTCTCGAGAATCCAATATTATCACAACAATCGGTTAAAAATAAGGGAATCCTAGTACCTTTTACCAACCTACAGTTGAACACTTACCCCAATACCTAATTGGACTTGTTTTGTAGTGACAATCTCTCCTTTTCAATGCATGGCTTCCAGTACATGACTAACCAATCGATGCACGAATCTAAGTACGTGACTAACTACCAACTTGAGAATGATGTTGGCTGTAAAGTTCTTCAGTTCTCAACACGATGAAGATCATGAAACTCTTTGACGACAAAACCCTATAGCATACAAACATAGCAGCTTCTTCAAGAGAAAGATGACTAGGGCATATGTCTCCGGTCACAATATGCTTGTGAAAAGATTTTGCATTAAGCTACACTCACTTACATTAGCTGTGATGGCCCTTAAAATATCCTTATATATGTTTAGGGTTGTGAGAAAAGAAAGCCTAAACATATATACACGGATTGGAGTGAAATCAAATTTGAAAAACTGATTTCTTTAAAAGTTGTCTTTTAAACCTTGATAGATGCTATCTGTAGAGCTAACTATCGAGCTTTAAAATCCATCACTTCTTCACTTGATTCTTGGACAAATTTGTATGGCTTTAACACTGGGACTTGAAACCTTGTTTCATGAAGTATTAAACACATCCTAGATCTACCCAATTACAAGAAAAGTGCATTTTGTCAAAAGATTAGCCAATCCTATATTGACATATGTTCCTAACATGATTCACATATGTCCTAACAATGATGATGAGTCTAGTGATGATGAGTCTAGTTAATACACTAGTTATCATTCATTATATTTTGCCATAATTATTGGAAGTTGTACTTGCAAACTACTTATATTTTGCATCATTTTATAAGAAGGTTGAAAACTATTTTTGGTATCCTATTTGTACATAGGTATATTGGTCTTGAAACTAAATGTTTGGTTATAGACTTATAGTTTGCTAGGGACATATTTATTTAATTGGCTAATTCTTTGACAAAACGCATTTTACTTGTATTTGGGTAGACCTAGGATGAGTTTAGTACTTCAAGAAACAAGTGTTCAAATTTAGTATTAAAGCCATGCAAATCTGACCAAGAAACAAGTGAAGAAGTGCTGTTCATTAAAGCTTGACAGATATCTCGACAGAACCATTTCTATCGAGGTTTAATGTTGAAGCTTAACAGAAGTTGAATCTATTGAGGATTACGAAATCAGGCTTTTCAGATCTGATTACATGCATATCCTTGAGTATTTGTGTAGGGTTTCTTTTCTCACAATCCTAGACATATATAAGGATTATTTTAAAGGCTGTCTCAAATGATGCAAAGTTATTATACACGTATATTATGATCGGAGACAATTTGCCATAGTTCATCTTTCTCTCTATAGAAGTTACTGTGTCTTTACGCTAAAGGTTTTGTGGCCAAGAAGCTTCCTAATATTCATTGTTGGCTGAACTGAAGAACTTTGTAATCAACATTTTCCTCAAGTTGTTGTGTTAGTCACATACTGGGATCCATGCATTATTGGTTAGTCATGTACTGAGAGTCGTGCATTGAACGGAGAGATTGCCACTACATTACAAGTTCAATTGGGTATTAGGGTAAGGGTTCAACTGTATGTTGGTATTAGGTATTGAGATTCCTTTTACTTGTAACCGCTTGGTTTGATAATAGTAGATTCTCGGGAGTGGTGACCTTAAATTCACCCAGTGAGGTTTTGCCTCGGTGGTTTTCCAAATTCGTAAACAAATCACCTGTGTAAAATTTATTTTTCGCTGCATTTAACTTAGTTAGTGAATTTTTTGTGCTACCATGCTATTGCATGCTAAATAAATTCACTTGGGTAATTAATTGATTAATTTACCAAATAGGTCAATACATTTTTGGCCTATCATAGTTGTTCTAACTCTTTTCTTTTTTATCGTTCTTGTTTTATTTTTTCTTGGTCTTCACTTTCTATTTTGAAGGTTTTGTTAAAAGTAAGCTGTTTGGTTTTGAAAAATTCATAGTATTCACAAAAAATTAGTGTTTTAGGTTAATAATATTGTGTTGTTATGATTGGCTTGATTTCTGTTATGTTATTTTATTGTGATGAATTATTTGACTTTTAATGCTTGAAGAATGAGTGTAATTTGAGGTTGTTGAGAATCTGTTTGGTTGCTGAGAAAATTGGGAGGAAAATATTAGGATTTTATTTTGGATGTTCATGTTTGAATGCTCTAAAATGTGTTAAAATACAAGAGCTATTTAGACTCCCAAATTAAAGTTACGCTCGATTGATTTTACTCTAACTTAATACTAAGTGCGGAATAGAGTAAATGCGAGCGGATAAACAAACAAACTACTCTAACCTATAATCATTATAACACAGTAGTAAAATGAAAGGTAAAAAGAGTAGGGAAGAAGAATGCAAACACAAGATATCATGTCGATGTGTTATTAAAGAGGAAACCGAAGAACTCGGCAAAAAACCTCTCCATCGCCCTCTAAGCGGTAATCGATCTACTAGACAATCAGTTGGGATACATGAGTTAGCAAGAGACCCTCCAAGCCTAATCTATCCGATGTACCTAAGCCCTCCAAACTCCTACTCCAATAAGGCTTCTTGGAACAATGTTTTGTCTAGCTCTTCGGATCCCGCAATACGCCCGATTGCATCCGCCAAAGCCTGGCTTCTTCCAATGCTTTCCAGTAGCACCAAAACCTCACTTGACACTCTGAAAAGGTGTGGTAAGTGTTTGGGTTATAAACCTCTCAATGGTATGGAAATGGAGAGGTAGGAGTTGAGGAAAATCTGTAAGCAATTGTGTAGAGAAATGTGGGTATAACAATCTCTTACTCTCAAGGTTTGTGGAAAGGGTTTTCTCTCAGAAGCACTCCTCAACATCTGTGGATAATGATGGTATATATAGTGTGGGTATAGAAAGTGTGTATTAGATAGGACAATCTGGCAAAATAGAATGTTTTGCAGGTGTCTTGTGAGAAGGCCTTACCCGCGAGCTACTCGCGAAACACAGCTGTCTCCATCCTATCCTGACTCTTCGCATTCGAGTCATGTGCAGGGCACATGCATCATTTCGCAGGATGCTTAGTCATGAAACACCCGCAAAATCTCTTCAGTCTTCAATTTGCTTGAGTCTTCACATTCTCTCTCTCTCTCTCTCACACACAACCCTTACAATTAAATCCCACAATAAATATAGGGTACAAAAGATTAAACATAATTATAATCAAATTTGGCACATAATAAAAGCCAACAAAGCATATAGTTGTAAATTACAACTTTACAATCTCTCCCTTTGGCTATTCCGTGACAAAACCCCTAAAACAGACTCTAGACTTAAACATGAGTTTGGGAATGGTGGCAAAACTCACTCATACCTAATCTAGAAGTTGTGAAGCACTTGCACGTATATACCTATAACTTGAAACATTTGCACACACAAAAATTTCATTAAGCTTATGACAAGTTGAATACATGGTATGTACATGAGCAAGTAAAGTGCGAGCAAGTTTGTAAACACTATAAAACATGTAAGCATATCTTGATTATATAAGAACAGTCATTAAAGAATGACTACAATGAACATTTAACTAGTAAATGCTTATCCGGACATGCAATGCAATTAAGATCACTCATAAGGATCAATTGTATGTCTAACACACAACCGATGCAAAATACATGAAGTATTTGCATCTAGGATACAAGATCCTACTAGGGTACAAGTGTGAGGTACTTAAGATATATAATCAACATCTAAAAGTACTAAAAAATGCTACAAAGTATAGAGATAAACACAAATACTAAATATAAACTAAAATTGAAAAAAAAAAAAAACAGAGTATTAAAGCTTTAAAAGAAAGCAATAAAAACAACTATCCAAGGGTTGTAAATACTAAAACAGTTTAAACCAAGCATAAATAATGCTAAACTACTTTAATGAACCAATGTGTCTAAGTCTAAACTTTGTCTACACTTTGCTCCCCCTCAAATGTGCAAGCTTCCCCTCAAAATTTTCTCCCCTTTTTTGACTGGAATGGCCAAAGAGGCTAGAACTGATTGGACTCTAAATCTGATCCTTGTTGCATGGACAAATCATCGATCTGTGAGGATAAGGCAGTGATCTAACCTTGAATATATGCAAACTGGTCTGCGGTGTGCTACAGATGGGAGTCTAGCATGGTAAACATCTGGTCCACTCTAGCTAGGAGGCGATCAAGTCTGTTTGGTCCTAGTGCTGGTGTTGAAGATGATGGCTGAGCGAAAGTCTCTGGAGTAGTAGTGAATCTATCAATCTCCTCCTCTTTATAGTCACCCTCTTCCTAAACACGATCCCTTGGTATTGAAGACACGCCGGTTCTGGAGCCTTTGATGTGGGCTGTGCTCTGAGTCACTGTATGTGCACCAATGGGATAGTCTCTTTGAACCACAGTGAGACCACTTGGAAATTTGAGCCTTGACTTTGCAATAAGGCCCATTATGAGTAAGGGGAATGGCATAACTGTTCTGGAGTTCTGTTTCTCTATGCTCTTCTTTAACAAATGGAAGATGTGTCCACATATATCAATCTCCTTATGAGTAAAGAGATCGTACAAAAAGATTTTCTTTGGAGTGGACAATGTTGTGAGGTTGGTGACCGGATATAAGTTGTGGACCATCACATGAGCAACAGTCCTCATCTCCGGACTGAATGGAATTGTGTTCATGGAGGTCTTCTTAAGTGTACCACCAAGAATCAACACCATTTCTTCAGTAGAGTCCAGGCGATCCTCATATTGGATTGTGATTGGCTATGAGGGAGGATGAATCTCCAAAAATTCTTGTATGCTTTCCCTTGTAATCACAAACTCTTTATGTCTCACCCAACAATCTATATGATCTCCTTCTACACTAGCATTAGAGAAAAATTCCTTTATGATCTTCAAGAATACAACTCCAACTGGGTTTAGGAGCTTTGTTCATGTCCTTTCCTTGAACACTTCAAGTATAAAGGTTGATAGGCCACAATCTGAATGACCCCTTGTGATTAGACCAATTAATTAATTAGGCAAGTTATTAATTAATCAATTTAGCATGCAAATATGTGGAAGTACAAACAAATCACCAAATAACTAAATGTACAACAGAAATTAAATGACACAGTGATTTGTTTGCGAATGGGAAAAAATCTCGCGGCAAAAACCCCACCGGGTGATTTTCAAGTAACCACTCCCGAAACTCCACTATTATCAAATCAAGTGGTTACAAGTAAAGGAATCCCAAGTACCTTACCAACCTACAGTTGAACCCTTACCCCAATACCCAATTGGACTTGATCTGTAGCGATAGTTCCCACCTTTGATGCACGGCTCCCAAGTACGTGACTAACCAATGCGCGGATCCCAGTATGCGACTTCAAAACACCAACTTAAGGAAGAAAGGTTGGCTGCAAAGTTCTTTAGTTCATCCTACACGATGAAGATCAGGAAGATGCTTGGTCACAAAACCCTATGGTGCAAATACACAGCAACTTCTTCAAAGAAGATGAATTAGGTCAAGAACTTCGTCTTTTTGATCACAATTTGC
This sequence comes from Quercus suber, assembly GCF_002906115.3. Taxonomy (NCBI): domain Eukaryota; kingdom Viridiplantae; phylum Streptophyta; class Magnoliopsida; order Fagales; family Fagaceae; genus Quercus; species Quercus suber. Next base: position 39,329 of record NW_027069718.1, read on the forward strand.
TTGAACAGAGATTGTTCAATGCTTTTGCAACTTGTGTCACACTTGATGGCTTTTAAAACAATCCTTTTATATGTTTAGGGTTTGGAGAAAAGAAGGCCCAAAAGCATATTCACAGATCCTAAGAAAATCATATCAAAAAATCTGAAATTTTAAATCTCGACGGATAGCAGGTGTCGAGGTAGCTATTGAGCAGGTGTCGAGCTTTAATGAAATTGCACTTCAGCTTGCTTTTTCTTGGACAGACTTGATGACTTCAACACTTGAACTTGAAACCTTATTTCTTGAAGTATTAAAAACACCTAGAACTATCCAATTACAAGTAGAGTGCGTTTTGTCAAAGGATTAGCCAATTTACATAAATAAGTGACATATGTTCTTAACAAGTGAAAACACATATGTCCTAACAATCTCCCCCTTTGGCAATCTGTGACAAAACCACAATAAGCAAATAAACAAATGAGAGAAGTCATAAATCACTAAACTCATATTTACTTGTCGAATACAATAAAATCTATCCTAACACAAACTCTTGAAAAACTTTGCAAGAAGAGAGTTTATGGCAAGTAGACTTTGACAACTTGTATTTCTGAAACACTTTAAACAAAACTCATCAAGGCATCTTGTGTGAAACAGAAATAATAGATTGCATACAAATATAATGAACATGTATATAAAGATAGAGAAGAACTAACACATGTAGAGAGAGGTGAAAGAAACATACATCCACATATATAAAGAAGTATAAGTACAATGTATGTAAAAATGGTTAAAGGACCTCATATACAAGATCAATGTATCTATAAAGATTAGAAAAGAAAAGATAATAAAAATCTCACTACATCCCTCAAGAATATCAACACTCCCCCTATCAAAATGTCCTATACTAACTCTCCCCCTAAGATGACTACTCTCATAACCCAAAACTACTTCCCCTTTTTGTCACGAGTGACAAAGGGTAGAGTGTCATGTAGATATCTCATCAGTAGAGTTAGCATCTCCATCATCATCATCATCATCCTCATCATCCTCAAAATCTGAAGCTGCTGGAGTAGGTGGTGAAGGAGTAGCCTCTGGAGCAAAACCACCCATGGTCGCCTGCCGCCGTGCAATATGACCAACATGAACATTCACCTGATACAACTCAGCAGAGAGTGAATCAAGGCGAGCTGCAGTTACGCCATAATGTCTCCTAGAGATACATCGCCCGTAGAGGAAGAAGGAGCATATGTAGATGGAGCTGATCTGGATGGAGTCGAATGGGAGGGAGGAGTGGAATCCGTCTGTTGTGACCTAAACTGCGCCTCACTATGTTTTACAGTAGCGGCATCTATGGTACAAATTGTGTGAAGTGGTCGGACACAGGAAAGGGAATAGAAAAATGGCGTAAGATCCTCGTGATAGTGGAAGAAAAGATGAGCTTATCACGGGACGCTGAATTAAGATGAACATTGATGATAGAAAGAATAAAGTGAAAAGGAAAATCTATAGTAAGATGCTTAAGAAGAGATAACAAAAATCGAGTATGAGGCTTTGTGATAGAGTTGTAGTGAGAGAGAGGATGGAGTACAAACGTCATCATCACGTTTAGGAATCTAGGACCTTTAGCAAAAGGCCTACATGATGTGTACTGATGCTCACCCTAATCAACAGGGCGCTGACAAAAGGCAAAGATAAGCTCATCTTTGGACACAGTCCTCAGACGCTCACACGAAGGATAGTCAGGAAACTCTATCCTAGGAACCCTAAGCACATTCACAACTAGCTGCGGTGTGACAGGGATGCGCATACCTTGAACGCGAGTGAAAAAGAGAGGTACTGAACGATCTATCCCGTGTATGTTGGAGTAAAACTCCTGAATTAGCATGAGAGGACAAGTGACCGGGATGTCACATAGTGACTCCCATCCTCTACTGTGAGTGACAGAGGAAAGGTTAGTGTCGGCGAAGTCTGCTAGAATGACTTGGCGTTCCAAATGAACACCTCGTCGAGAAAAGTTCTCCGTAAATGCCTTGTGGGCATCTCCATCACGGAACCAAAGGTTAAGAGGAGTAGAGTCAGAAGAAGAGGAAGCTCCAGAACGCAGAGGGTTCCGAGCAGGAGTGGATTTACGTTTGGGTGCCATAAACACTACTAACGTAAAAGAATGAGAAAGAGATAGAGAGGGAGACAATTAGAAAAGTCCCAACATAGTTCAAATAGATCAAATATGATTAACAAAAAGAACGTATGCATGGAAATGCATAAGCACGTGACATGCAAAGCAAAAGGCATCATGGGCTCAGCCCAATCCAATCCTACCAGCACACAGCATAAAGCACACATCTAAATGCATGTAAATGTCATTCTAATGCACATAGGATGCAATGTATGTCATTTTGAAAGCATTTAAATGAAAACCCAACCCAAAATTTCAAGAAAAACTCATCAATTTTGAAAAGCCCCAAAAATTTTCAAAAATCCCAAAAACTAGGTTTCAAAACATGCAATGCATTAAAAAGGAAGGGAAAAATGAACTTACCAAGTGATTGAAACTAAGGGAAGGCCGAAAAGGAAGAGGATTTGAAGATTTGAGTGAGAGAAAAGTGGTTGGGAGACGAAAAGCCTTCGGACAGATCGAGAGAGATCGAGGAATGAGTGAAAAAATCGTGAAAAATCCTTTTATAGACATCTCAGTAAATCTCAACAGTTGAGGTGTCGAGAGGTATCGAGAAAGCTGTTGAGGAGGTGTCGAGGATTTGGCCTTCGATAGCTTCAGGTGTCGAGAGGTATCGAGGAATAAGGAACAGTTTTGAAGCACAGAATCTCGATCGATTGACCAGGTATCGAGAAAGTATCGAGGAGACAGGAACTTTCTCGATCGATCCATTAGGTGTCGAAGAGGTGTTGAGATTGCGATAAGAAAAAGGCCTGAGATGCTCGACAAATAACTAGGTATCGAGGAGGTGTCGAAATAGGTTGAAAAAGCAGTTTTTTGAGAAAAGAAAAACACAGACATGAATGCAATCCATCATACACCTCAACCAAAGATCCACTCAACATATAAAGCTCTCAAAATCATCTCTCAACAAAAAATTTAAGCTCATGGATCCTCAAAAACACACACACACACTAAAGAAGTCTAACCAATTTTATTTTTCAAAAACAAGTTAAGACAGTTTAGTGAGCATACATTAGCACATGTAAAACCTTTGTGATGACCAAATCACATTGTACCTGCACATGTATCAAACATAGCAAAGAATATTGCGTGTTGTGTGTGAAAAACATCACAAGATTGCATATGTGTATATATGTTATGACGATCTGAGATATGAGAAAATAACTTTAACTCACACATAATCATAATTGTTTGATGAGGACTATCACCTTCGAGGTACATCTTATAACTCCCACATCTCCTAGAATACACGCTTACAACCATATTTAAAGCATTTTTTGATCTTTTTGCCTTTTATTTTCTTTGCATATTTTCTTTTATTTTAGCATACCATACATGGGCATATAAAAGAGAGAAAAGAAATACCCAAGATGTTAAGCATTTGACATCGCACTTTTGCTATGCCGAAGCATACATGTGTCTTATTATGATTGGCGAGCAACAGTGGTGAGATGATTATTTATGCCTTCCTCTTAGAATTTTCTAGTCCTACCCGTCAAAAAGAGTGATATGAGTGTTAAGTTTTAAGAGATAACTTAATCTTACTCATTACAAACAAGAGCCACAAAGCTCACTTGCTTAGTTGTGCATAAGGATGCTCATCTAAACTACAAAAGATACAAAGTTTAGAAACTTTGTTTCAATGGCCATCCAAGGTACACAAGTACCAAAGTATACAAAACACACACTGTTTTTGTATTTTTCTAATTTTTCAATTTTTTTTTAAATTTTTTATATTAAAAACAAAAGTAAACAAAACTGAAAGTAAACACACAAAAACATGTTAAACAAAACAAAGCATAAAACTAGACTGACTCAACAAAAATGCAAAACACACAAGCAAAACAACAAACAAGAAAAGTAAGAAGGGAAAAGAAAGTGAGGGGGAAGAATTGAAACAGTTCAAGTTTGAAAGGAACATGAGGGCTTTCAAAAGATCTCCAAGAGGAGCAAGAGAGGATTGAAGCTGATTTTGGCTTTCAGATGCTATTATGCCATTGCTCTGTTGAGTGGCTAGTCACTTATAGCAATTAGGTCGAGTATGACCGGCAGCTCCACAATGATGACAGAGATGCTGCTTCTTTTGTTTAGGCTTTTGAGAGTTAGCCTTCTTAGTCCTAGGGTTTTTAGCATCTTTCTTATCTTGATTAGGGGGTGCTCTTAAGATTGATTTACCCTTATCTAAGTTCTCACTAGCTAATTTAGTTTTAATATCAGTGTTCTCAATTTCAGTGTTATTAGCAGGAGAAACAAAAACAGTATTACTAGTAGAAGCAGTATTAGAGAAAGAAAGACCATACCCTAAGCCTATTCGATCCGAAGTAGTTTTCTGATTGCTCAGCATCTCATCAAGATTTGCACTTGAAGTCCTCTCCAATTGAGCTCTAACTTGAAACAGCTCAGCTTCAAGCTTTTTGGTCTTCTCAGCCAAAAAGTTGTTCTCAAATCTCAGTGCTCCAATAGTTTGATTTGCCTCATCAAACTTTGTGGACAACTCTTCACGATCAAGTTCTACATCACTGAGCTTCTTGGTGGCCAGCCTATACAATTTCTCATGCTTTTTAGAGAGCTTGTAAAGTTTCCCATAGGCTGAGTGGATATCATCTTGATCATCCATTTTCTCAAATTTGGACTCCACCAGTTCTTCTTCTTCATCCACTTCTTCAACAATCCCTTCAGTAGGATTGATTGTGGCAGTGAAGGCATTTAAGATTCCGTCATCCTCATTGTCGAAATCATCTTTGGGCTCAGTGTCACTCAAGGTTGCAGCAAGTGCCTTACTCTTCCTAATGCTCTTAAGATATGTTGGGCATTCATGCTTCATATGATCGAATCCATGACATCCGAAGCACTTTGGTCCAGTCGAAACAGTGTACTGACCACCATCCTTAGTGTCTTTCTTCCCTTTGTCTTGGTTCTTAAACTGAGAAGAACTGGATTGTCTGCGGTCCTTGTCAAAGTTCCTCCCATTGGCATTCTTCATAAACTTCTTAAACTGCTTTGTAATGTAGGACTTCATCTTAGAATCTTCATCATCGGAAGACTCATCTGTATCACTGCTCTTTGCCTTCAAGTCCATGCTCCTCCCTTTACTAGTTTTGCCAATCCTAGATAGTCCTAGCTCGTAGGTCTGCAAGTTTCCAACCAGCTCAGTCAAAGGAATTCTGTCAATATCCTTTGATTCTTCTATTTCTGTAATCTTGGCGTGAAATCTCTTAGGTAGAGATCTGAGCACCTTCCTTACAACCTTGGGTTCAGGGATGGTTTCTCCAAGATTGAAGGCTGAGTTCACTGTGTCCTTTAGCTTGGCATAGAACTCATCAAACGACTTATCCTCCTCTATCTTAATTTCTCCAAAACTTGTAGTGAGCCTCTGAAAGTTTGAATCTTTGACAACCTTTGTTCCTTTATAGGTTGTCTGGAGGATGATCCAAGCCTTTTTAGTAGTTTCAGTTGAGGATATCTTCTTGAACTCTTCATTGGTGACTGCGCTAATAGAGCATTTAGCGCTTTACTGTTGAAGTTAGCCACCTTGATCTTTGCGTCATCCCAATCAGCCGGTTCTTCTTTTGGCTTGGTCCAGCCAATCTCTACAGCTTGCCACACCTTCTCATCTAAAGACTGCAAGAAAGCTTTCATGCGTACTTTCCAGTATGCATAGTTAGTGCCATCAAATAAAGGAGGTATAATGAATGACTGTCCTCTATCCATGACAAGCAAGGGTCAATGGATCAACACAGCAAAGATTAAACCTAATCAGAGTGTGCCTGCTCTGATACCACTTGATAGGCTACAATCTGAATGACCCCTTGTGATTAAACCAATTAATTAATTAGCCAAGTTATTAATTAATCAATTTAGCATGCAAATATGTGGAAGTACAAACAAATCACTAAATAAATAAATATGCAGTGGAAATTAAATGATACGGTGATTTGTTTACGAATGGGGAAAAACCTCACGGTAAAAATCCCACCAGGTGATTTTCAGGTCACTACTCCCAAAACTCCATTATTATCAAATCAAGCGATTACAAGTAAAGGAATCTCAAATACCTTACCAACCTATAGTTGAACCCTTACCCAATACCCAATTGGACTTGATCTGTAGTGACAGTTCCCACCTTTGATGCACGGCTCTCAAGTACGTGACTAACCAATGCGCGGATCCCAGTACGTGACTTCAAAACACCAACTTAAGGAAGAAAGGTTGGCTGCAAAGTTCTTCAGTTTATCCTACACGATGAAGATCAGGAAGATGCTTGGTCACAAAACCTTATGGTGCAAATACACAGCAACTTCTTCAGAGAAGATGAACTAGGTCAAGAACTTCGTCTTTTTGATCACAATTTGCTTGAACAGAGATTGCTCAATGCTTTTGCAACTTGTGTCACACTTAACGGCTCTTAAAACAATCCTTTTATATGTTTAGGGTTTGGAGAAAAAAGGCCCAAAAGCATATTCACGGATTCCATGAAAATCAGATCAGAAAATCTGAAATTTTAAATCTCGACAGATAGCAGGTGTTGAGGTAGCTATCGAGCAGGTGTCGAGCTTTAATGAAATTGTACTTCAGCTTGCTTTTTCTTGGACAAACTTGATGACTCAACACTTGACCTTGAAACCTTGTTTCTTGAAGTATTAAAAATACCTAGAACTACCCAATTACAAGTAGAGTGCGTTTTGTTAAAGGATTAGCCAATTTACATAAATAAGTGACATATGTTCTTAACATATGTTCTTCACGACCCTTTCCATGATAATCGTGGCTCTTTTGTAGCAGTCATTATACTTCAAATTTGCCTTAATAGACTTGAAGTTGTCAGAATTTGTGCAAGCACGTTTTGATGACTTCTTGGTCGCAAAATTTTTGGTAGGTGACATCTGCACATTTACATAGACAACCAAGAAAAGAAACAGGTGCGCAAACACAAAACAGAACACAAAAACTTGATTAGATTCAAGTTAGTTCAAGCTAAAATAAAAAAAGCTTAAAACAGAGCATAACAAACTCAAAACAACATGCTATAACAGTTAAAACATGTAAAAAATATCATAATGCATGAAAACAAATGATTGTGCATGTGTGTGCATGTGCTTGTAGCAAGTGATGCACAGGAAGTGCTTAGAGGGTGCCTAGGTGATGCATGGCATGACATTGAGGCACAAAGAGGGAAAAATGTGTAAAGCACATACCCAATGATCAAAACATGTCAAGCATGTTCAATCAAGGGTAAACCCAAACAATGGAACTCATTTTAGTCCAAAACACCACAAGAATGTCACATGAACATTTTGTCAAACACATAGCATGCAATAGTGAAAAACACAAATGAAAAATGCATGAACATAATGAATTCTACCTCAATATATGTTTAGATTGCCACAAGGGGCCAACACAGATACATACAGATCAAATGGGACTCAGCCTAATCAAAATTTTGAAAATTTTTTCAAAAAAATCATGAATCCTAACCCATTTTCGAAAAATCCCCAATTTTGGAAACCCTAACTTAATTTATGCATAAACTAAGACAAAAGAAAAGAAAATATTTTAGAAAACATACCTTGAAGATGAAAATGCAGAAAACAAGCTTGAGAGTGAAGGGGTTTGAGTGAAAAATGATTTTGGGTTGAGAGGGGTTCGAGAGAGGCAGTGTGAGGGAAATGAAATGTGTTTAAAAAACTATCACATCTGCTATATAAAAATGAAAGCACGCATTTTTCGTGGGATAGGCAGTTGCGAGATTAGTTGTGAAAAGCACCATTGAAGCACAAAATGTTTCACAAGAAGCTTTTAGTCGCGATAGCCTTTGTATGAAATTGAAAAATTCCCAATTTTTGCCTAAAAAATCATTTTGTGAGGAGGGTTTAGTAGCGAAATACCTGTGAGACAATAGTGAGACTCTCTGTATAAAACTGAAAAAATTTTATTTCCCTTAAGCTGGTTTCGCGGGAAGCTCTAAGTCGCGAGCTTCTTGCGAAATTGCCTCTAAACCAGTTTTTGAAGAAAAACACAAAAATGTATTTTGAACAAAAACTAAAACACGAAAGTATAAAATCATTTTCAAAAACATATAAATAAGCATTAATTTAATCAAAGTCTTGTGTGTTGTGGGTGAGTATCAAATGTGGAATAGTCCTTAGACCAGAGTGAAGCTTCAATGATCAATTCAATCAAGTCATACATAACTAGTACTAAGTCAAGTGGTCTATCTCAATTATAGAAATGAACATATATGACCTTTCACAAGAGAATGATTACAAAACTTAGAAGCTTTTCATTTGGCTTCTGCATAAATCATAATATTTGATCCTTTTTGGATAATACATCTCTTTTTGAGATTGGTGCTTGAAATTTTTGGTATTTCAACGTTGAGAGTTTGCCTTTTGCTTTTTGAGCACCATACATTTCAATTTAAAATGTCGCTTTCCGTTTTTCTTAGTAAAATACTAGTATGTGCGACGGCTTTTCCAGATCATTATCTCTTTTCATTTTGAGATTTACATTTGTTGAGCTCTTTAAGCAAAAACATAATAATAAAGTGGGAAGATATGTAGACACAAGTCTATGTAAGTATCAAGACCATCAAGACCATCAAGACTACTGACCAATTATTCATGACAAACTTGAAGATCTATTTACAATAATCACACATAGTTTTCAAGATCTCTCCCACAAAAATATATGTGTATACATAACAAGCTAAGCTCGTAAATGCACTACGCCATTAGATCAACAAGTAAAGTAAGATCAACAAAAACAGGTACAAACTAAAACTTGTAAAAGAAACAAGATCTAACTAAAACATGTGAGATCTATACAGCAAGTATGCAACAATGAACACAATAGGGTCACATAGAGATAGAGTTGAAGGAATGATATCAACACCAATGGTCTTACGCAAAGACTCAAACCTCGGACCATCAAGAGGTTTAGTAAATATATCTGCCTTCTAGTTGTCAGTTGTAAAGTGGTGATTTACAACTATGTTTTATGTTGGTTTTATTCCATGACAAAAAAAAGAAAAAAGTGTTGTAATTGCTTTAATTTATTTCCTTGTATTTTGTGGGATTTTTTTATATTGGGTTTAGTATTAAGTTGGTGAAGACTTAAGCTTAATTGAAGATCAGTGCATTTCGCGACTAGCTCGCGAGAAGTTCATGAGAAGAGTTCCCGCGGAAAGGGCATGTGAGGAGCACATGACTGGAAGTTGAAGAGTCGTGCCAAGTTGTTGTTTTTGTGAGTGTCTCGTGGGTAAGGCTTTCCCGCGAGGTAGTTGCGAAACATTTTACCTGGAGGATTTTAAAGAGACTTTCTTACCCTTCACCCATACTATATATACTCTTATTACCCACAAATGTATATGAGGCCATTTAGAGAGAAAAACCCTAGATAGGTTTTCTACAACACACACACCCATCTTTTTGAGAGAGAGCTACTCATTCTTAGTGAGAAATCATTGTAGGCTCTTCTCCATCCCTCTCCCATTATCATAGCTTGAGATGAGATTTGTACCCAAACACAACCCACATCTATTCAGAGTGTAGAGAGTGCTTTGGAGCTTGGGAAGCTTTGGGGATTTGCCAAAAGAAGTCAGTGAGGCTTGGTGGATGCAATTGGGTGTATTGCGGGATTCGAAAAGCTAGACAAGACACGGTTCTGAGAAGCCTTGTTGGAGTAGGAGCTTGGAAGGCTTAGGTACATCAGGTAGATTAGGCTTGGAGGGTCTCTTGCTAAATCATGTATCCCAACTGATTGTTTAGTAGATCGATTACTGCTTGGAGGATGGCGGAGAGGTTTTTCGTCGAGTTCTTCGGTTTCTTCTTCGATAACACATCGACGTGTTATCTTGTGTTTGCATCTTTCTTCCCTACTCTTTTACATTCCATTTTACTGCTGTGTTATTGTGATTATGGATCAGAGTAGCTTGTTTGTTGATCCGCTCGTATTTACACTATTCCGCATTAGTATTAAGTTAATGTAAAATCAATCAAGCCGTAACTTTAATTTGGGGGTCTAAACAGCTCTTGTGTTTTTAATACATTTTTGAGTTTTCAATTGGTAACAGAGCGGGTACACTTGTTGTGGTTTAAATACCTAAGTGTGATCTTTGACCCCTTGTGTCATTTGCCATGAATAGTGCTTTGTATGCCTCTATGCATGTTTTGGTTAATGATGAATGTAATATGCCACATGTTTGTGAAAATGCCTCTATGAGTGATAAACCTTATGATTGTGATGCTATGTTATATGAATCTTTGGGTGTTGTTGATATTCCTAACATCAAACTCTTGAAAAAAAATGCTAAAAAGTTTCACAAGGATTTGAGTAAGTTATTTTGTGAAAATAATGATTTGATTGCTAAGCTCAATGAATCCAACAAATTGGTTGAGAAATATAAGAATCTTACTGAAAATTCTCTTAAAAAGTTGAAAGAGTTTGAATGTTTGAATATGGACTTGGATGCTAAACTTGTTTTGTCGAATAAACTTGTTAATGAGCTAAAATGTGAAAATGAATCTCTTAAGATGCATGCCAAGTGTTTGATTGCTGAACCTATTATTAAAAAAGATATATTATTTGTTACAATCATGTTGTGGTACCCGATTTTGTGCATACTGTGTGTTCTACCTCAAAGGACAAATCGGTGTATGTTTCTCCATACAAAAGAAATCAAAAGGTGGAGAGAAAGGCTCTTAAGCCACAACCTCTGTTTAGGTCTCAACCTAAGATTTTGGATGGATCTAAATTTGTTCCAACTTGTCACAATTGTGGTGTGATTGGTCATATAAGACCTCAATGTCATAAGTTAAAGCGATAATAATCTCATGTTGCTAGATCCCTTCCCAAAAGGCCTAGTGAACCTAAACACGTTTTTTGTCACCATTGTGGTGCCTTTGGTCATTTAAGACCTTATTGCTTTAAGTTTCATGCTCTTAAAAGAATCAAAAGAAAATTGAAACTTGAGTTTTTTGGAAGTTGTGCTAAAAATGGTAAATTGGATTTGAGTGAAAATAACATGTTGTTAAAGAAAGTATTTAATGCTCTTAACTCCTTGTCTATGTGCATCTCCGATTCTCATTCTTCCAACCCCCGTCTCACTTCTCATGAGACACTCATTCCAAACAATCATTCCGTTTGGATGAGGAAGGGTTCCTATGGTTGAGCTTTTGCTCTTTTGGTCCTCAATATAATTCTTTTGATCTTTGTAAGACCCTTCATGCATTAAATGTTATATCTTTATGCATTTTGTGTATCTTGCATTTATTTGTATGCATTGCTTTTGTTTTTTTTTTTTTTTTTTTTTTTATCTTACTTTTATGTTTTAGTTTTATGTGAGTAAAAGTCTAAAACCACATAAAAAGTGAAAAATTCATAAAGTTTGATCGTATATGTTTGAGCACATATTACATGTGAGTTTGGCTTAGTACCTTTGTACTAATGGCGTAGTGCATTTATGAGCTTAGTTTGTTATGTATGCACATATATCTGTGTAGAAGAAATCTTGAAAATTATGTGTGATTGTTGTAAATAGATCTTTGAGCTTGTCATGAATGATTGGTCAATAGTCTTGATGGTCTTGATACTTGCATAGACTTGTGCCTATATCTCTTCCCACTTTATTTTTATGTTTTTGCAAAAGAGCTTACCAAATGTAAATCTCCAAATGAAAAGAGATATTGAGCTACAAAAGCCTGTCGCACATACTAGTATTTGACTAGGAAAAATGAAAAGCGACTTTTTTGATGAAATGTATGGTACTCAAAAAGCCAAAGGCTAACTCTTAATGTTGAAATATCAAAAATTTTAAGTACCAATCTCAAAAAGAGATGTATTATCTGAAAAGGATCAATTGTTATGTTTTATGCAGAAGCCAAATGAAAAGTTTCAAAGTTTTGTAATCATTCTCTTGTGGGAGGTCATATATGTTTATTTCTATAATTGAGATAGACCACTTGACTTAGTACTAGTGTATGACTTGATTGAATTGATCATTGAAACTTCACTCTAGACTAAGGACTATTCCACATTTGATACTCACACACAACACACAAGACTTTTGTTCAACAAATGCTTATTTCATTTGTGTGATTGTATATGTTCAAATGTGATGTGTGTGTGCTTAACCATATATGGATTAAACCAAAAATATTTTTGTTCTTTTTGTTTACTTTGGAAGTGATTTGTATCACTTATGTTTTTAAAAAATTTTAGAGTGTTTTTTGTGTGAAAAACATGTTTTCTGGGTGTGTTTGTGACCTATTTTATGTATAGGCTTAACTGGGAGTTAAATGGTCCAATTTTAAAGTTTTTTCAGCTTTGGACAGAGACTTTTGTGACTGTTTCGTGACTGTCTCATGAGTAAGACTTACCTATGAAAAATTTCGTGAGTAACTTCGCGAGTAAGCTTCCCGCGAAAATTTTCAGATCAGTTTTTTAAAGGGCATATCATGGGTCTCTTGTTTTAAACGTCTCCCATCCTCTCCCAAACCTCTATTTTAATGCTTCAACATTAAAACTCAATTAATTTTAAGTGTTTTACATCTTATAAACATCTCTAAGGTAACTTTAACTCTTTTCATTGATTTTGATCCTTAGATTATGTTTTTGGGGGGTTTTATGTTCATAGTTGGGATTTTCTCAAAGAAGAGTTGGAAAACTTAATTTTTGACAATTTTTTTGATTGAGCTTTGTTTTAAATGATGATTTGTTTTGGATGTTGGCCCCTTGTGGCAAACATAACATGTATTTAGGCAAGATTTTCATATATTCTTGCATTGTTTATCATATATATGTAGTGTGTGCACTCTAAGTGTTTGATAAAATGCCGAAATGACATTTTCTCGTTGTTTTGGACTCTGATGAGTACCAAATTTTGGGGATCATCATAAATATTCATGGTTATCATGTTTTGATCATTGGTGGTGTGTTTTATACAATTTGCCTCGTGAATGCTTATTCATGCATTGATCATGCATCTCACATGCACACTAGATGTACATTTGCTGCACACACTCTAACACTTGACATGTTTTGCATTCACTCATGCTAGTTAAGTCTTTTTAGACCTTTTAGCACATATAACATGGTCTTGTGTCTATGTCATGCTTTGGTTTATACTTTGTTTCATTATCCTTAGCATGTCATGTTCTTTATGCTTTGTAGCATTGTGTCTTTAAAGTTGTTTTATCTATTTTTTGAGTTTTATTTTCTCATTCATCTTGCACCCCTCATGCATCATCTTGCACTCCTCATGCATCATCTTTTACCCTTGTTCATATCTTCTTTTCTTTCCCTCCTTCCTCTTGATTCATTTGTCTATTTGTGACAAAAAGGGGGAGTGTATTGTCATTTCTATATGACTCATGTGCACATTCTTAGAGGGAGAAATTCTACCTTGTGCACATTTATAGGGGGAGAAAGCCATAGGGGAGATGCATATACCAAGGGGAAGAAGACATTTTTTTGAGAAAACCTTGATTTATTTTATGCTTTTTTTTCTCGTTGCTTTATGGTGCTTTGATATTCATTATTGCTCTCATTGCATCATGCTTATGTGTTAGACATGCATACATCCTTATGCTATTGTGCTTTATTAGTTGCATGTTCGGATGATCATTTGCTTTGCTATATGATCATTGTGGTAATTTCCATATGACTGTTTGGTGTATGATCAAGTTGCTCACATGTTTCACATCATGTTTACTTGATCGCTGATAAGTGTAATTTTTACATGATTTTTATTATCCTCTTATTTATTAAAATTGTTAGTTTTCCTTTATTTCTTTTTATTTTTTTATTATTTATATTTATCTATTCATTTGTGCTTTGAAGGAATGAGAAGAGCAAGGAATCAAAGGAATTTTGTACAAAATCCAAGTCCAATTCGGATTAGGATTCCAGCCTGCACATTAGTTAGTATTTTTAGCATAACTTTGGGCTCAGATATCCAATCGAGATGATTCAAGTTGGGCTGGAAAGTTAACTTAAAGGGCTACAACTTTGTAGTTTACCAAAAGTCCGAATTCTGACGTTAAATGGGCCAAAATCGTCTATTAAGTGAAGCCTAAAAATCTGGGATTTTCTCCAAACGGGAATAGGATTCCTTGACCTATTTAAAGGCTCTTTAGGGTAAAAAGAAAGAAAAGAAGAGAAAACCTGAGAGGAAAAGGGGGCTGCCGCATTGAAGATTTTTCTTTTAGGAGTCTTTCTGAAGAGGAGGATCTGAGGGCAAAGGCGAGAGCTTCATGTTGATCAACCATCAGATGAAAGACATAAGTTTTATTTGTTTTCTTTTCAGTTTTATTATGAACTAAATTTTATTTTCTAGAGCGTTGATGTAGTCTAGCAATGAACACACAATTTATATTTTGAATTATTTTATTTTTAATATTTCCATGATTGAGTGTTTAATTCTTATTCTTAATGCTTACTATTTTTTATTTTTAAGAGAGGTCAAGCCGATCGAACTCTATTTGTCAAAAAGAGATGAAAGATCTTTCTTTGTTGCTCAAGTATATGTGGATGACAATGTCTTTGGATCCACAATCGACCACCTAGCTCATGAATTTTCGGAAGAAATAAAAAGGGAGTTTGAAATGAGCATGGTAGGGGAGTTGAACTACTTCCTAGGGCTTAAAGTGAAACAACGAAAAGATGGGATATTTATCTCTCAAGAGAAATATGCCAAAAATCTTGTAAAGAGATTCGGCCTTGACTCAAAGAAACACACTTCCACTCCTATAAGTTCCTCAGCAAAACTAAGTCGTGATGCAGCCGGTGTAGAAGTGGATCCAACACACTATCGAAGCATGATCGGTAGTCTTCTCTATCTCACTATGAGTAGACTAAACATCATTTTCAGTGTAGGAGTGTGTGCCCGATTTCAGGCAACACCCAAAGAATTACATTTGACAACAGTCAAACATATTATCCGCTACATCAATGGCACATCTAACTATGGAATTTGGTATTTCAAGAGACTCGAATGAGTTCTTAGCTGGGTATTCGGATGCTGACTAGGCTGGGTGTATTAATGATAGCAAGAGCACTTCCAATGACTATTTCTACCTTGGAAATAACTTTGTGTCATAGATGAGAAAAAAAAACAAAATTCAGTCTCTCTATCAACAGGTAAAGCTGAATACATTGCAGTGGCGAGTTACTGTGTACAATTATTATGGATGAAGAAACTTTTACATGATTATGGGATTACTCAAGACACTATGTGTGTGTTCTGTGATAATACGAGTGCCATAAATTTGTCGAAAAATCTCGTTCAACACTCGAATTCAAAGCATATTGAGATCTGTTACCACTTCATTCTAGATTTAGAGGAGGACAAGACTGTGTATTTAGAGTTCATCAATACTGATGAAAGCTTGAAAATGTGTTGAAAGCACAAGAGCTATTTAGAGCCCCAAATTAAAGTTACGACTCGATTGATTTTACACTAACTTAATACTAAGTGCGGAATAATGTAAATGTGAGCGGATAAACAAACAAGCTACTCTAATCCATAATCACAAAAACACAACAGTAAAATGGAATGTAAAAGAGTAGGGAAGAGAGATGCAAACACAAGATAACACGCTGATCTGTTAAGAAGAAATCGAAGAACTCGGCGAAAAACCTCTCCACGGCCCTCCAAGCAGTAATCGATCCACTAGACAATTAGTTGGGATACATGAGTTAACAAGAGACCCTCCAAGCCTAATTTACCAGATGTACCTAAGACCTTCAAGCTCCTACTCCAACAAGGCTTCTCGGAACTGTGTCTTGTCTAGCTTTCTGAATCCCGCAATATGCCCAATTGCATCCACCAAGCCTCACCAGCTTATTTTGGCAAATCCTCAAAGTTTCCCAAGCTCCAAAACATTCTCTACACTCTGAATAGGTGTGGGCTGTGTTTGGGTACAAATCTCCTCTCAAGGTATGACAATGGGAGAGGGATGGAGAAGAGGCTATAATAATTTCTCACTAAGGATGAGTAGTTCTCTCTCAAAAAGATAGGTGTGTGTGTTGTAGAAAACCTATCTAGGGTTTTTCTCTCTGAATGACCTCCTGTACATTTGTGAGTAATGAGGTTATATATAGTATGAGTAAAAGGTAAGAAAGTCACTCTTTAAAATCCTTCAGGCAGAATGTTTCATGACTATCTTGCGGGAAGCCTTACCCGCGAGACACTCGCGAAAACGACAGCTTAGCACGACTCTTTAGCTTCTAGTCATGTGCTCCTCACATGCCCTTTTCGCGGGAACTCTTCTCGCAAGCTAGTCGCGAAATGCACTGATTTTCAATTAAGTTTTAGTCTTCACCAACTTAATACTAAACTCAATATAATAAAATCCTACAAAATACATGGAAATAAATTAAAGCAATTACAACACTTTCTTTTTTTCATGGAATAAAGCCAACATAAAATATAGTTGCAAATCACAACTTTACAATCTCCCCCTTTGCCTATTCCCTGACAAAACACTCTATAACAGACTCTAGACTTAAACGTGAGTTTGAGAACAATGGCAAAATTCACCACACCTAAATCTAGAAGGTGTGATGCACTTGGAATATACATACCTGTAACTTGAAATACTTGCACAAAACACATTAGACCCTTAAGGTAAATCAAGTGATAAAATGACAAGTATAATGTAACAAGTAAAAGCGATTGTTCGCGTAAAATAATCTACAAGGCACAGAATCGTAACAAGTAGTAAAGTGTTTTTAGAAAACGAATGTCGAACCCACAGGGATTAACTATGTTATTGAATACCGAAATTTACTAAATTAAGTACTATTTGGAAAATCGAAAATAGATGGAACGTTCTACTATTTGAATTAAATTAAACTATTTAATAAAAATAAATCTATGAATAAAAAAATTAACAAAGCGTAAAATCTAAAAGTGTAAAAATATGATAAGAATGGATCTAGAGCAGTTGATTTCACCTAACAAATCCCACACAATTTATTCTTCCTAATTATTAAATTCTAATAATCTCCCGTTGATGATTAAAAATTCCTTAAGTATTCAATATCTTCTCTCGAATAATATTAAAAATATCTTCAACTAACAATTCTATATCTCTATGTGAATTTAATTAATTGGAGACTCATTACGTACTTTGAATTTTTGAAAAATCACACTAGTGCGGTAAAGCATCTCTACTTTCGCTCAACTAATGGTGTTTAATTCTAGAACTAAAATAACAAATCACCTCTCGGTCTCATTGTAATTCAATTGATCAAACCATAATTCGTAAAAAATAGTAAGCATTAAGAATAAGAATTAAACACTCAATCATGGAAATATTAAAAATAAAATAATTCAGAATATAAATTGTGTGTTCATTGCTAGACTACATCAACGCTCTAGAAAATAAAATTTAGTTCATAATAAAACTGAAAAGAAAACAAATAAAACTTATGTCTTTCATCTGATGGTTGATCAACATGAAGCTCTCGCCTTTGCCCTCAGATCCTNGCAGTTATCAAAACAGGAGGGCGAACACTGGATTGCCTATCAATCTCTTCCTCAACGTCTGAAACTAGAATCACTTGAACTCCTTCTGGTGCCTCTTCTTCAAATTGGAACTGATCGATCTGTTCCTCAAGCGAAGAGGTTGAAGGACCAATTCTTTCTCTCTCTGTAGCCGCTTCCAGAGGAACCTGTTGAACTGGTTGTATGAGCTGTGGCACACCCTGCGGATTCGGATGTGGTACAGGAGGAAGATCGGATAGCACTAGAAAATTGGGTCGAGAGACGTCTATTCGATTTATTTGATAATCTCCCTGCCTTATAGCGTTGTCGACCGGCTGAACATATTTCAATTTTGGCTCGTAACCGAGAATAAGAGGAATGGCCCGGAGCTGTCCGTCTTCACTTACAAAAATTTCTGATCTTAGTAAGTAATTGAGCACAGCGACGTTTGTGAGGCTAAGCCAAGGAGTAACATGTTATTTATCTGTTAACACCAAAACAGAATTAAGTATAGTCAGAAACTTGAAAAGAAAAGAAAAATTGTTAAAAATGAAGATCCTAAATCTATTGTTAGGAAACCTAAATCTAGGATGTCCCACCTGGCTCTCCTGGTTGGGTTGGGCAATGAAGACCGTCATGCCACGCACCCGAGACGATCAGATAGTCGTCTTTCATCCCTTTGTTAGATTTGGAAGGCAGGAGACGAGCCTGACAATGTCAGATCAGGATTTAAGATAATATCCCGCTCCCTTCTGGCCGTGACACTCGTACATGTGTACCACGTCAAGCCAAGTGAGCTCTTAAAGATCCAAAGACGTTGGGCGCACACTAGTCAGGACTAAGCCTATGTTTTCGGAGATAGTCTCTGGTAATGGGACCCATAGGGATAGTCATCCCTCCTTTTAGGAAAGCAATGATGGGGATTATAACTTCACCCACCCTTCGATCTGTTAGTAGTCTTTCTGGGGACAATATCTCAAACCTACATCTTGAGGTATGTGATATGTTTTCTTAAATTCCTTTATCTGGGCAGGACTATCCACCGTATACATAAATCTACCCATCTCAACTAAGTAAGAAAGAAGAAATACTAAACACGATAACTGGGAAGTGGGTATTTGAAAGCTGAGGAAGCCGGCCGAAGAGAAGATAAAAGGTTTGAAGAAATGGGAACTTACACGAACTAAACTGGGAAACGATCTTTAAGTTCATAGGGAGATTCTTATGGATTCTTGGAAGAAATGAGGTTGATAATTTGAAAAACTTGGTGGATTTGAATACTCGAGTTCGCTGAAAAATCTGAGAATTTGTAAAGTAAAGGAGAAATAACCTCCTCTGAGGTTTTATATAGGGGTTAGTGAATGGGTAGGAGTTATCCCGCTCAAAATCTGAGGAAAAACATCATCCGTTGGATCGATGGCCCACCGTTGGATGCAAATGACAAAGCGCCGCCTAGAGTAATTAATGGTGCTTCGTAAATACCAAAACGACAGTAGCAATGATAAATCACCTAAATCTATGCTCACACATATAAACACAGGTAATTCTACATTTTTAGTCTTTATTTCTGTAACAAATCAAAATCCTATTTTTCTTCTCGGATGCGAGGGAAGAATTAAAATTTTGAGGGGCTATTGTGGGGTAAAAGCCCAAAATTGTGTATTGAGCCTAGGGCCCTATTTGAAGATAAGGTATGTCCGAAGAGGAGAAAATGATTGAGAAGACCCCAGGTGGGAGAGATATACCTGGAAAGGATCAAGGGATATAGTCCCCTCATGAAGAGGAGGGGGGGGGGGGGAAGAGAAAAGAGAGAAGGAAGGTTTACTGTAGCCCTAAGAATGATATATACAAAATTTTTTCTCTTCAGACATGAATTTATTTAAGTTTCAAGTTTGTTCTTACACTAATTCATCTGTAAAATCTTATTTGAACGTTGTTTAATTCACAACTAGCCAGCTTTTTCACCCACTCTCTACAAATTCATTGTTTTGGGTTTGTTGGGCCCATGCTCCATATTTTTTGGGATTGAGCTACAAATTGAGACCCTACACCAAGTATTTAAATTAATTGAGCATTCACAAATTTTGTGAATATGCTTAATTTAGCGTGTGTGTGTGTGTGTGTGTTTTTTTTTTTTTTTTTTGGGTACTTCTCTAGTGCCCAAATGTGACTAATTAAATATAATTTAAAAATATTTGTCATTATCAATATTATTGGCATAATTTGTCAAGTTACACCTAGTGTGGTTTTAAGCAGCGTTATAGTTGTTAAAATGTTTTTTTTTTTTTTTGAATGTGAATTTTACTAAATCTATTGTTGAATTACATATTCCCCGTATAACCTTCATGCTAGTTAAATTTCAAAATGATCAGAGATCAATAGCTCATTAATCTATTAATTGTTCAAAGTTTTAGTCTTATTTTGTATATTAAAGTTATACATTAAAGATGAGCTTTCGGACTAAAGAGTAAATAACACTAGTTAGCATGAAATTGGACACGCGTATTAAGAATATAGAAAAAATGTAATTTAATAGTGTGTACGTTGGATTAAAAAATGTAATTTTTCAGTCAAATTTTTTTACACAAATTAGATTAATATATTTTGGATAGTACACATGCAGGTTAGGTTAAAAGATTTATATACTATAATAATAGAAAAAGATCAAAATACTGATAAACTATTTATTAAAATGTTTCTATTTTTCTCTTTTCGAGGAGTATTTCTCCTATGAGTTTTTTTTTTTTTTTTTTTTAAATGATAAGATTCTCCTGTGAGTTATATATGGCATACACAATAAATTGTGGATATTGTAAATTAGAAATTAATGACTCATTTACGCTTGGTTAATGGGAAAAGTAGCAACATCCAAGGTTGTTTTATTTGAAATCCTTGATCTTTATGCCGAAAGACCCCTTTAGTTATATCATTATTAAGATTAAATTCATTATGTTCATGAACATCTTGGGGAAGAATGACCAGCATCAATGAAGTATAACTTACCATGATCTTAATGAAAGTTTACTGGCATTGATGGTATTAATAGAACGGATCTTGAAGTATTAAACTAATGCATCAATGACTCTAAAAAATGTTTCAGTTTTTATGTCATTGATAGATACTATAAGTTCCCAGCCTCTTGCTTCCATTAGCCTCAAGCATCCTCCAATACCATTGATAAACCAATACTTACACACACTACGAGTTTATCCTGTTTGATAAGTACCATGGCATATAAATCACAAAGGATTGCTCTCATAGTGATATATGCATGTTTGGCAGTGTTGGTTCCTACAAGGCCAGCTCAATTGCAACAAACTCCTGGATTGCCTCAAATACCTGGATTGTCACAAACACCCAGATTGTCACAAATATCTGGATTGTTGCCACAAATAACTAGATTGTTCCCAAACCTTGGAGCTGGGGGACTTTCAGGGGCAAATGGGCAGTGTTTGTCATCTCTTGTAGGCATACCAGGGTGTCTCACTCAAGTTTTTGGTTCACTTGTCAATGGCCAATTCAGCATTATAGGTTCCTCTTGTTGCAAAGCCATCTCAGAGATTGAGGGAAATTGCTTGTCTAATTTGTTCCCATCCAATCCCATCTTTGCTCCTTTGCTCAATAATTCTTGTGGTCAACCATCTAAAGGAAACGGACAGGTCTCCGGAATCACCACGAGTAAGGCGGCTTTACCGGGGAATCAAGACATACAGGAATGTTGGTCATCTCTTTTAGGTGTACCAGGGTGTCTTACAGATGTTATGAATTCACTCTTCAATGGCAGAGTTAACTTCTTTGGCCCTGCTTGTTGTAAAGCCATCACTTTGGTCAGTGACCATTGCTTGCCAAAGTTGTTCCCTTTTAACCCAACTTTTCATTCAACACTTAAAAACATTTGTGTAACTGGCTCTGGAGTTGGAGGACATGCACCTTCACCTCTAGGAGTAGACCAGATCGCTGTGAGCAAGCTCTATTTGCCAGTGAAATTACCTTTCTTGGGACTATCAGACGAGAATTGGGAAAAAGACATTGCAAAATGCTGGTCATCACTTTCAAGCATTAATCAGTGTGTTGATGAGATTTTTGGAACACTTTCCAGGAGCGAATTTAGTGTTGTCGGTCTTGCTTGCTGCAAATCCATCACTGTTATTAGCCACAAGTGTTGGCCCAAGATGTTCCCACTGAACCCATTGTTCCCTTCGTTGCTCAGGAGTAAATGTGGACAGAATTATAGGGTGGCACCAAAACCTTGGAGAGTTTGATCATGCCAGTGAATTCAGACAAGCTCATCATTGGCTATTGCAATATTAATAATGCATTGGCTGGTGATGGTAGGAAAATGTGGTCTTTTTTTTTTCTTTTTTTTATCTTTTTTTTTCCCCCCGGGTATAATTGAAGTCAGTGTTTCCTTGTGTGTTGTTTTTAGAATTTTTAATTAATCAATAAAATTCGTGTTGGCATTTAAGCCATTGCATGCACGTCATTCTCGAAAAGAATTTAGTTCAAGTTGCATTTATTTAAGTGATTTACTCTCTTTTAGAATGTATCATGCAAAAAGGCATTGTGGCTTAATATATATGCTTAAAATATTGTGGTAAGTTAGTTTTTTTGGAATTTATATTTTCATTCTTATTTATGCTACAATGTTGGAATCATCTTGTCACAGAAAAAAAAAATTAATGGTAATTTGAAAATCGTATATTGAAATTAAAATGACAAAACAATATTTTATTTCAATAAAAAAATTTGAAATGATCTTAAGAATGGAATTGGTAACTTGGGTTTCCTCTTGATTTTCAACAGTCGAATTGCTGAAAGTTACATACAACGAAAGAAAAGTGAACAAACAAATAACTTATTGTTGGATGTGAGTTAGGTAACCTAGTCATATATCAAGACCTTGCTATGAGTCTTTTGACTGTATAAATAAAATTTTGAAATCAAGAAAATGTGGTTATGCTATTTGAGTACTTTTTT
The DNA here is from genome assembly GCF_002906115.3 of Quercus suber. NCBI lineage: Eukaryota > Viridiplantae > Streptophyta > Magnoliopsida > Fagales > Fagaceae > Quercus > Quercus suber. The sequence goes on from NW_027069718.1 coordinate 61,951, forward strand.
CATGGTATCATTCTATTGGATATATCACAAATGCATAAACGCTTGTGTGGATAATCCGTGACAAAAACACATTAGAAACATGAAAAGCTCAAAGTTACAAGTAGCCCAATTAAACATTAAACATGCCCCCCAAAAAAAAAAAAATTCAACCTAACTATTATCTATCATTTGCCAGTGTAGACAGCTGCATGACTAAATAAACCTGTAAATCCCTGAAACACTCAACAAACGCATAAACGCATGTGTGAAATATATAAGTAAACCAAAATTAAACTTCTTGATTTCACAAAACATTAAAAAAAAAAAAAAACATATATGATGAATAACCTCATAGATATAAATCAATAATCAAATGTACCATATGTGAAATAGGAAATAATAAAAATACTAAACACAAAGCACAAATGTCTCCCCCTATCATATACAACCAATAAATACAAATACATCATGAGCCAAAGAAAATGAATACATCATGAATCTCCTAAATACAAACTAAATCTCCCTCTATCAACAAAAACACAAAATCTCCTCCTATCAACATGAATAGATACTCCCCCTTTTTGTGATGAATTGCCAAAGGGCAATCAACACTCATCATCAAAAGGTAGAGGCAGAGTAGAATGTTGATCACTCACCAAATCCGCTCGTAAAACCTAAAACTTAGCAAGCAAATCCACCAAAATCTGTCCATGTGCTGCCTGAACGGTCCTAATAGTCTCTAACATACTCCGAATGGAAGCATCACTGGATGAAGAAGTGGAGGATCAATAGCGGCGGTGGGATCGAAAAACTCCTCAGCAGATGGATCACTGGATAGAGGAGGTTGAGATGCATCACTTGTGGAAGACCCAACTTTAGGGCGTTTAGAGCTAGCTTTCATCTGAGCTGCTCTTTGCCTAAGGAAGGAGACACCTATGGGGGTGATGATATGAACAGGCTCGAATGCAATAAAATCCTTTGAACCCAAATCTAACAAAATCCTATGAATGAAAACCAGAAAGAAAAGACCATGCCTTTTCGAGCTACTCCTATAAACATCAACTAAGAGCTAATAAACAGAGAAGGAAAACAAATAGAAGCATTGGTGACAAGAGCATACAAAAATGCACATCTCTCAATGGGAATATTGTGTAAATGAGAGATAGGCTAAATGGAATGACATGAAATCCAGAAAAACAGATAGTTGAGCTTAGTAAGCTCATGAGAGGTGATACAAGGATCAGTACCCCACTGAATGGAAGTACCAGTGATGAGTGACATGATGTCATTTAGAGGAGGGACCTTGGTGTAAGGATAGAGAGGATGTTGTACCAAAGGTACACCAAGAGCAGAGGCCACTACCTGAGGAGTAATGACATACTCTTCTCCCCTTATCCAACTCTTCACAAACTGAATGTTGGATGAAGTGGAGTGGACAGAGAGGTTCAAGTAGAACTCTTTGATCAAAACAGCCGGAGGAGGGTCATCTATATCTAAAAGAGACAACCAACCCTTACAATCAAAACTCCTACGAATCTCATGATCAACCTCATCTAAAATCACTTTACGCTCAGTCCACACCTTCCTATAGACATTCAGTTTCTCAAAGGTTTCTTGATTTTTCGAGGTAAGAAACCTATCACTCTGGGAAACAAGGGTAGAGGAGGTGGAGGTTTTCTTATAGGCTCTAGACTTCCTAACCATGATGCTCAGGGTTGGAAAGAATGGAAAGCAGAAACAAAGAGAAAAAAAAACACAAGGGCAGACTGCATTAGAGAGGGTTAGAGCACAAAATTCTCAACAAATAACAATCTATATGATGCATGAAATGAATGAACATATGATGCATGCTCAAATGCATTGAAATTTGTCCAAATTCACTTCATAATCTACCAATTGACTTGAACATAGAGTTTTGGAGCAAAAACCCCAATTTTTGAAAAAAATTCAACTTCAAAAATAAACCAAATTGATCAATTAAACATTACACTAGTTAAACAACATCATATAATGTTATAATCAATCAATAACACAAGTCAATTTCATCCGTTTTAGCCCAATTGAACAAAATCCCCAATTTCACATAATTTCAAGCCCTAGAATTTCCAAATTTTCAAAATTCACAAAATTGATCAAATTAATGCATGAAGATCATGTTTATACCATCTAAGGACAAAAACCCAATGATCAAATGTGAATAAAAACAACCCAAAAATAAAAAATCCCAAAAATCTTAGGTTTGAAAATTTTAATAAAAATGCATGAAAATTGCATGAAAAATGTGATTTTAAAGAAAAAGAAAGGGTATTTAGGTCATACCTTCACTTGAAGACAAAAACACTTGAGAATTTTTAGGAAGAAAACAACAAAAAAGGCTTGGTGTGGATCGGTCAGCATAGAACAGGGAAAGTGCTTTTTAAAAACTCACTGACCGATTTTTGATCAGTTGAAAATTAGATTCGATTGATTGAAAATCATATTCGATTGATCCAGCATTAATCGAGAACTAATCGAGCCAGGCAGATTCAAACCTAATTTTTTATCGCATTTTTGATCGGTCGAGTTACAGCTTCGATTAATCAAAAATCTGGAAAAGTGATTTTTTTTCGAAAAGCAGTGCAAGTTAATGCAGAAACGACTCAAAACACCATATTTCATGAATGAAATGCATGAGTATGAGTTTAATAGTTTTCCAAAAACACATGAATTCAACCCAGATCTTAAAAAAACATTTTTGAAATAATTTGTCCTCAAACAATAAGCACATTTTGCATTAAAATCAAGGAATTTTTAATCTTGGATGGCCACAACAAGATCACACATAATATTATGTACAAAGTTTAGCAAAGAATAACTTGTGTAGTGTGTGCAATTAGTAAAAACATGAGATACATGTGAGGTGATAAATAGATAGTAACCAATCACAATTTCTACTAAATTCATCACATAAGTTTGAAAGTGACTATTACTTAAAGAGTTACATCATATAACTCTCACATCTCTTAGAATACAAGTTTACAATCATGTAAGTTTCTTGATTTGCCTCATAATGTACACACAGATATTATTTCATTGTGAAATTATTATTTAGGCTAGATAATGTACACAACAATTTTATTATTAAGCCGAGGCTACACCTTATGTTCTTTTTGTGCATGTGCTACATTTTCTCGAGCGCAAAATCTTATGATATGCACTAAAGTGTTCATGATTAGCTAGTAAACAGTGGTGAATGGTTATTTATGCCTTTCTCTTAGGATTTTTTAGTCCTTACAATCAAAAGCATGTGACTTCAAAATCAAGATCATGTGATAAAAAACTATAGACAATTCCCACACAACATGCACTACATAGTCAAAACTAGTAAAGTGCAGTAAAATAAGCTCATCCAAACTAAACAAGGTGCACAAGCATGTAATGTAAAAATAATATGGCCAGCCTTGATTACAAGTCCAAGAGATATAATGCAAAACACATTTTTCCTTCCTTTCCCTTTTTATTTTTTATTTTAAAAAAAATAACAAAACACCTTATCATAAAATGCATGAATGTTATGCAATGTAAATCCTAAAAAAAGAAAAAGAAAAAAAGAATGGTCGCAAAGAATATAGAGATGAAGTACAAGGACCAAAAGAGCCAAAGGTGACTAGGGAAAAAGAATCACACCAATTACTTGATGAAGTGTCTCAAACTTACTTTTATCAAGAGGTTTGGTGAAGATGTCAGCATACTAACTTTCAGTAGGGATATATTCAAGAGCCACAATCTTTTTTTCAACTAGATCCCTAATAAAGTGATATCTAATCTCTATGTGCTTAGTCTTAGAGTGTTGAACATGGTTCTTAGAGATATCGATAGCACTAGAATTATCATAATATACAACCATGGTGTCTTGTGATATCCCATAATCATTCAAAAGCTTTTTCATCCAAATAAGCTGTGAACAGCTACTTCTAGCAGCAATATATTCTGCTTCTGTAGTAGACAAAGAGACAGAATTTTTCTTTTTACTCATCCAAGTAACAGGATTGGCTCCAATATAAAAACACCCACCAGTGGTACTTTTTCTACCATCGGCATTGCCAGCCCAATCTGAATCTGAGAATCCAGCAAGAGACAGATTTGACTCTTTACTATAAAATAATCCATAATCACAAGTTCCACTAACATATTTTATGATTCTTTTAACAACATTCAAATGTGAAATCTTAGGATTAGATTGAAACTTAGAACATACACCAACACTGAAGGCAATATCAGGACGACTTGTAGTTAAATACAAATGACAACCAATCATGCTTCTATATAATGTAACATCAACAGACTCACCCAATGGATCATTAGTTAACTTTGCATTAGCAGCCATTGGTGTTCTAGCATGAGCAGCCTCGTCAAGTCCAAATCTCTTGACTAGATTTCTAGTATACTTTACTTGGTTGATGTAAGTTCCAGAATCTGTTTGCTCCACCTACAATCCCAAGAAATAAGTCAGTTCACCAACCATACTCATTTCAAACATCCTTTTCATTTCATCTGCAAAAGATTGAGCAAGAGAATCATTAGTAGCACTAAAAACAATATCATCAACATTAATTTGAGTTACTATAAAATAATTCTTATCATTTCGTATGAAGAGAGTAGTATCTGCAAATCATCTTTTGAATCCATGCTCAGTGAGATATGTAGTTAACCTATCATACCATGCACTAGGAGCTTGTTTCAAATTGTAGAGGGCTCTCTTCAACTTGTAAACATCATTCGGTCTGTGAGGATCAACAAAACCCTTTGGTTGTTCAACATATACCTCTTCTTGCAACATCCCATTCAAGAAAGCACTCTTGACATCCATTTGATACAGCTTGAAATTCAAATGACTTGCTATGACCAAAAGTATCATAATAGATTCCAGTCTTGCTACCGGTGCAAAAGTATCATCAAAATCAATCCCTTCCATTCATGTGTATCCTTGAGCAACAAGTCTTGATTTATTTCTAATAATAGTACCATGTTCATCAGACCTGTTCTTAAAAATCTACTTAGTTCCAATTACTTCCTTTGGTCTAGGAACTAATTCCCACACATCATTTCGAACAAATTGATGAAGTTCTTCATACATAGAATTAACCCAATCAGCATCTTGAAGTGCTTCATCCACCTTTCTCGGTTCAGATTAGGATAGATAGCATGAGTAAATAATTACATTCAAGGTTTTGGATCTCAATCTCATGTTATCATTCAAACTATCCAATATGTTTGTGGCGGGGTGATTTAACTTTACTCTAGAAGGTGGACCTTTGACCAGAGATGTGGAGGTACCTTTTTGTTTTGATGAAGGACTAGGCTCACTTTGTTCTTGTTAAGTTTCATGAACAGATGTGGATGATTCTGAACTTGATGGTATTGAAACAACATCATTCAACAACAATAGCTCTTCATCACTATGCAGCCTAACATAATCATCAGGAATAGAATCATCAACCTCCATAGTCTTTTCTTGAACTAGAGGAGTGTTTTCTAAATGAGTTTCTGAACATAGTTCATCATTGATCACCACATTTAAAGACTCTATGACTTTTTTAGTTCTCAGATTGTATACTCTGTATGCTTTACTAGTGGAAGAGTATCCTAGAAAATATCCCTTGTCGCTCTTTACATAAAACTTTTCTAGGTTCTCTTTATCACGTAGAATATAACAGTCACTACCAAATATTCGGAAGTATTTGACAATAGGCTTCTTTCCTTTCCAGAGTTTATAAGAAGTTTTCTTAGAATCAGGTTTGAAATACACTCGGTTGAATGTATGGCAAGTAGTGTTAACTGCTTCTCCCCATAAGGACTTGGGCATCTTTTTGTTGTGTAGCATGACACAAGCCATCTCTTGAATGACCCTATTCTTCCGTTCCACTATTCCATTCTACTATGGTGTCTTGGGTGAAGAAAACTCTTGATGTGTGCCTTGATCATTGCAGAAGGTAGCCAGTTTTGTGTTTTCAAATTCTCTTCCATAATCACTTCTAATTCTGGCTATCACAGTGCCTTTCTCAAATTTCAATTTCTAGCACAGGTGTATCATCTTTTCAGGAGCCTCAGCTTTATCTCTCAAAAGCACAACCCAATTATATCTAGTGAAATCATCCACAACAACTAGAATATACTTCTTTCCACCTAAACTCTGAACTATGGCAGGACCCATAAGATCAATGGGCAACAACTCTAGAGGTCTTGAAGTTTGAACTTCTGTTATAGAAGGATGTTTGGATTTCACTTGTTTACCCATTTGACATGGTCCACATATGCATTTTTCTATCTTTTCAAACTTGGGCAAACCAATAACTGCATCACACTTGGAAATCTTCTCTAATTGCTTGTGACTTGCACGTCCTAACCATTGATGCCATAAGTCTACTTGATTGATCTTTGCACTGAAACACTTGTTGCTTATACTTGATGTTATACCATAATAGTTGTCAGCTGTCCTAACACCAATACACATGCAGTCACCTCCTCTATCAAGTATCTCATATTCATACTTGGTGAAGAGACCATTTAGTCCGTTGTCACAAATCTGGCTGATGCTGAGTAAGTTAGCCTTTAGCCTATCAACATACCTGACATCTTAAAAAACCGGCAACCCTGGAATGTCCAAAGTTCCAATGCCTCTGATCACAGATTTGCTTTCATCTCCATATGTGACTGTCCCAATCTTTCCTTCAAAAAGTGACTTGAATGAAGCTTTATTTCCTATCATATGCTTGGAACAACCACTATACAAATACCAAAGACAAGAATCACATGCCTTTAAGGTGGTTAAAGTAGTATAACACACATAAACATCATCACATGTAATTATACCAAGATACTCAAGGAAAGACTTAACAAATGCAACAAGAGACACAAACCAAGAGTAGACAAGTTGGAATTTTAGCAATAAAAACTTCCAAGAATCCATAACAACAGGGGCCAAGTATTAACTCTTAAATCAAAGGATCTAAATACTAGAGCTAACCCGTTCTGATACCACTTGTACACTTTTAGACCCCTTAAAACAAGTTGTTAAACCTAATATTAAGCCAAGTTGATTAACAAGTTCATTAATAAGATCTAGGTTAAACACATTCGAATCATATCATGTGAATAGTGTGGAAAAGTAAATAACACAACGATATGGTAACCTAGGAAAACCAAACCAGTAAAAAACTTGGGGAGGATTTAACCTAGCTATCCCCAAGGTAAAATAGATCCACTATGAAAGAATTGAAATTTTACAATAAGACTTTGACCACTAACATTCTATTGCCATCTCGAGTAGAAAACTTACTACCACGACCACATGACAGGTTCGAGTCCACAAACTACTTCTTTCCTTGATCCATAGCAACCACAAGTTCTCCTACTTGTGTTTATCTTTAAGCTCTTGAAACAACAACCAAAGAGATCACTAAGTTCTTCTCATCAACCTTGATCTCGATAACCTTAAGTGTGTATGAAGGTAAACACCTTCAGATCTCATAGAAGATTCACATACACAGCATATCAACAACCTTTAAAACATGGCTAGGGTTTCTCCTTTTATACTTAAGGCAAAACATAAAACCTTACACATCATATGGGCTTGGGCTTAGTTGGAAATTCTGTAGAAAAAACAAATTGCATGAGCTTCGATCGATCGAGCCTTGCAGATTTAGCCAAAAAATCCTACAATTCACTCGATTCCAACTTTACAAATAAACACACTTTGAGCAGCCTAAATTTAGACTTAATGTTTTGATCATGATTTGCCAACATTACAAAAAAAAAAAAGTTCTAATGAATTTAGATCCTAAAGTCTTAGAACCTAACAATCATTCTTTTGGATATTTCACAAAATGTGGTTGTACATTATCAGAATAAAAAATAAAAATAACAACATGTTTTGGTTATTTTCAATGATAATGTATTATTCAAATAATGGACTTGAGTTTGAATTATGCCTACCCAAAAAAGAAATACAGTAGTGTCTTGGCTTGACATTAAAAAATAGTCATTATGGATCGTACGTCACAAATTTTCAAATATCATTGTAACTATATATCTAAAAAATAAATGTAGGATAAAAATAAATAAAAAATGTTGAATATTGTGTCCGATGAAATGTGAGTTGAAATTTTCTCGTAATGCAATATGCATATTTAGTGACGAGGCACAAATTTTCTGCCATGGACCAAACATCCTCCTTTCCAAAAAAAAAAAAAAAAGGTGCAATTTCCCTATTAAAAAAAAAAAAGATAAATATTAATAATTAAAAACAAAACATTTGTGTATATATATAAATATATTTTTATTACAGATCAAATAAATTTATATTTCTATATATAAAACTATATTTTCAAATTATTTCATTTTTATAATAAATCTTAAAGTTATTTTGATTCATTTGAAGAGGGTCACAAATCTATAAGTAATAAGTAGTATATACCAAGTATTTAAATTAATTGAACCTTCAAAAATTTTGTGAATATGCTTAATTTAGTGCTTTTTTTTTTGGGAGTACATCTCTAGTGCCCAAATGTAACTAATTAAAGATAATTAAAAAAAAAAATTGTCATATCATTACTATTGGCATAATTTGTTAAGTTACACCTAGTGTGGCTTTAAGTAATGTTACAGCTGTTAAAATGATTTTTTTTTGAATGTGAATTTTACTAAATCTATTGTTGAATGACATGTTTCACATATAACCTGATACTAGTAAATTTCAAAATGATCAGAGATCAATAGCACATTAATCTATTAATTGTTCAAAGTTTTAGTCTTATTTTGTATATTAAAATTATACATTAAAGATGAGCTTTTGGACTGAATAGTAAATAACATCAGTTAGCATGAAATTTGACATGTGTATTAAGAACACAAAAAAAAAAATGTAATTCAATACTGTGTACGTTGGATTAAAAGATGTAATTTTTTAGTCAATTTTTTTTACACAAATTAGATTAATATATTTTGGGTAGTATGCATGCAGGTCGGGTTAAAAGATTTATATAATATAATACTAGAAAAAGATCAAAACACTTATAAACTATTTATTAAAATGTTTCTATTTTTCTCTTTTCGAGGAGTATTTCTCTTGTGAGTTTTTTTTTTTTTTTTTTTTTTTAACTGATAAATTCTCCTGTGAGTTATATATGGCATAAACAATAAATTGTGGTTATTGTAAATTAGAAATTAATGACTCATTTACGTTTGGTTAATGGGAAAAGTAGCAACATTCAAGGTTGTTTTATTTGAAATCCTTGATCTTTATGCCGAAAGACCCCTTTAGTTTTATCATTATTAATATTAAATTCATTATGTTCATGAACATCTTTGGGAAGAATGACTAGCATCAATGAAGTATAACTTACCATGATCTTAATGAAAGTTTGCTGGCATTGATGGTATTAATAGAACGAATCTTGAAGTATTAAACTAATGCATCAATGACACTTAAAAATGTTTCAGTTTTTATGTCATTGATAGGTACTATAAGTTCGCAGCCTCTCGCTTCCATCAGCCTCAAGCATCCTCCAATACCATTGATAAACCAATACTCACACACACTACGAGTTTATCCTGTTTGATAAGTACCATGGCATATAAATCACAAAGGACTGCTTTCATAGTGATATATGCATGTTTGGCAGTGTTGGTTCCTACAGGGCTAGCTTAGTTGCAACAAACTCCTAGATTGCCTCAAATACCTGGATTGTCACAAACACTCGGATTGTCACAAATATCTGGATTGTTGCCACAAATAACTAGATTGTTCCCAAACCTTGGAGTTGGGGGACTTTTAGGGGTAAATGGGCAGTGTTTGTCATCTCTTGTAAGCATACCAGGGTGTCTCACTCAAGTTTTTGGTTCACTTGTTAGTGGCCAATTCAGCATTATAGGTTCGTCTTGTTGCAAAGCCATCTCGGAGATTGAGGGAAATTGCTTGTCTAATTTGTTCCCATCCAATCCCATCTTTGCTCCTTTGCTCAATAATTCTTGTGGTCAACCATCTAAAGGAAACGGACTGGTCTCCGAAATCACCGCGAGTAAGGCGGCTATACCGGGGATTTTACCGGGGAATCAAGACATACAGGAATGCTGGTCATCTCTTTCAGATGTACCAGGGTGTCTTACAGATGTTATGAATTCACTCTTTAATGGCAAAGTTAACTTCTTTGGCCCTGCTTGTTGTAAAGCCATCACTTTGGTCAGTGACCATTGCTTGCCAAAGTTGTTCCCTTTTAACCCAGCTTTTCATTCAACACTTAAAAACATTTGTGTAACTAGCTCTAGAGTTGGAGGGCCTGCACCTTCACCTCTAGGAGTAGACCAGATCGCTGTGAGCAAGCTCTATTTGCCAGTGAAATTACCTTTCCTAGGACTATCAGACGAGAATTGGGAAAAAGACGTTGTAAAATGCTGGTCATCACTTTCAAGCATTAATCAGTGCATTGATGAGATTTATGGAACACTTTCCAAGGGCGAATTTAGTGTGGTCGGTCCCGCTTGTTGCAAGTCCATCACTGTTATTAGCCACAAGTGTTGGCCCAAGATGTTCCCACTCAACCCATTGTTCCCTCCGTTGCTCAGGAGTAAATGTGAACACAATTCTAGGTTGGCACCAAAATCTTGGAGAGTTTGATCATGCCAGTGAATTCAGACAGGCTCATCATTGGCTACTGCAATATTAATAATGCATTGGCTGGTGATTGTAGGAAAATGTGGTCCTTTTTTTTTTTTGGAGTTTAATTGAGACCAGTGTTTCCTAGTGTGTTTTTTTTAGAATTTTGAATTAATCAATAAAATTCATGTTGGCATTTAAGCCATTGCATGCACGTCGTTCTCGGAATGAATTTAGTTCAAATTGCATTTATTTAAGTGATTTACTCTCTTTTAGAATGTGTCATGCAAAAAGGCATTGTGGCTTAGTATATATGCTTAAAATATCGTGAGAAGTTCATTTTTTTGGAATTTGCATTTTCATTCTAATTTATGCTACATTGTTGGGATCATCTAGCCATAGAAAAAAAAATTTAATGGTGATATGAAGATAGTATATTGAAATTAAAACAACAACACAATATTTTATTTCAATAAAGAAATTTGAAATGATCTTGAGAATAGAATTGGTAACTTTGGTTTCCTCTTGATTTTCAACAGTTAAATTGCTGAAAGTTAAATACAATGAAAGAAAAGTGAACAAACAAAAAACTTATTGTTGGGTGTGAGTTAGGTAAACCTAGTCATCTATCAAGACCTTGTTTTGAGTCTTTTGACTATATAAATAAAATTTTGAAATGAAGAAAATGTGGTTATGCTATTTGAGTACTTTTTTCATTGTATCAGTCTGTTGGATATTTCACAAAATGTGGTTGTACAGTATCATAATAAAAAATAAAAATAATAACATGTTTTGGTTATTTTCTATGATAATGTCTTATATTTTCAAATAATGGACTTGAGTTTGAATTATGCCTACCCAAAAAAGAAATCCCGTGGTGTCTTGGCTTGACACTAAAAAACAGTTATTCTGGATTGTACATCACATATTTTCAAATATCACTGTAACTATAGATCTAAAAAATAAATGTAGGATAAAAAAAATAAAAAAATGTTGAATATTGTGTCTGATGAAATGTGAGTTGAAATTTTCTCGTAATGCAATATGCATATTTAGTGACGAGGCACAAATTTTCTGCCATGGACCAAACATCCTCCTTTACCAAAAAAATCAATATGTGTAATTTCTCTATTAAAACAAAAGATAAGTATTAATAATTAAAAACAAAACATTCGTGTATATATATAAATATATGCTTTTATTACGAGATCAAACAAATTTATATTTCTATATATTAAACTATATTTTTATATTGTGGTCTTTTCTTTTCCTGAATTTAATTCAGAACAACGTTTCCTAGTGTGTTGTTTTAGAATTGTCTTTTCATTCTTGATAATAAAATTCTAGTTCGCATTCCAGTAGTTGCACGCCTTTCTTGCTATGAAGTTTAGGCTGCTGGTACTTAATTGGTTTACTTTAATATGTTATGCAAAAGGCATTTGTGGATTAAAAGATCATGCTTTCTTGTTATGTTGTGTTTTTGCGTGTTTATAGTTTGCTTCATGTTAAGTTTACGCAGAAAGGAATTAGTATGAGAAAATGAGAAATGACTCTTGATTCCTGATGGCATGAGATTGATGCACTGGGAGTCTGGGATAGTGGTCGCTGAATAGTTGTATACCGAATTTTGCCCAAAAAACAAACCAAGAGAGAAAGAAGACACGTATATGCAGTGTCCAATAAAAAGAAAAAAGAAAAAAAGGGTGTGGACCTGTTAAGGCATATTAATTGGATTTTCACAATTAGGTGGGTTGAAGAATTGGTTGCTAGTGAAAAGGTATTCTACAAGATGTTTTCTTTGGCTGAAATCAAGAGGATTTTATACTTTGGGTCTCTGGTTGTGATGAAGGCCAGGGTGAGGTCATGTGGCCGACCTTAAGCCTAAGATTTGTGAGACGTGTACGCTCTTCCTCACCCCCCCCAAAAGAATGCCTCCAAACTTTTGATTAATATAAATCTAATACAATTGAAACATTAATTTTTTTTTTTTTAATAAAAAAATATTATGAGTGTGTTAAATCAACATTGTTAGTACCATATTTTGTCTGTTTTTGATTTGCGTGCCGAACTACGAAAATTCCAAAAGTATTATTTTCTTAGTGGAGGACCGTGGGAACATCTAAGTCATCATGGTTTAACACATTTGGGCATCGAAACACTCAAAGTACCATTTCAAATCAAAATGACCAAAATGCCCTTGTCAACTCAAGGTTGACCAAACATCAAAATTGGTTAAAACTTCACCAAAATAACATTTTCCTTGTTTTTACATCAAACCCAAGGCTATCAGATATTTTTATCGACTTTACCAAATTTGACCTAAGGTTGACCTCTACTAGTGACTGAAAAGCAAATTTTGATCTGCCATCCAAATGGTAAAACACCAATGCCATTGTGAAGAATATCGAATTTTATTTCAAATGACTGCTCATGGGTTGAAATCAGAGTTAAAACGGTTGAGATATCTTGAAAACTGTGCTAAGTGCATCAGCTCTCTTCTTGAGGCCATAGCTTTTAATCCAACCATCCAATTTTCAAAAACTAAAATGATTTGGAAACTAGACATCTGTATCTTTCTAGTGCCACTAGAATTAGGTCAATTGAAGTCCAAGAAGGCCTTCAACTAAGTCTTCAAAATTAGAACTGAAAATGCTGGAGTAAAACACAAAATTACTAACATTAGCAAAAGGACCTGGCGCACACTTAGTGCACGTTGGAAGCCAAAGGGTCTTAAAAATAATTATAAACAATCCCTATGGGTGCAGCGCACAGTTGTGGGCTGCTAAATGTGAGAAGTATGCCTCAGCCGAGTGGATCGGGAAGGAGAAAACACAAGGAGTCGCCACTTAGTTTTATGGGCTAGGAACCATGAATATAGTGTCCTTACGTGGAAGGATTAGTCTTACTACTATAGTATGGGTTTGGAGTTTAGGTACGGTATTGGGAAGGTTTTGCATAAAAATAGCCCGACCTATGGGTCGGCTTCCACTTATTGTGTCTTATGTCTTAATCCTATTAAAGGCACATTCAACATTGCATTCTAACTCACACACACACACTAGCATACATCTAAACATACAACATTGCATTTTCATCCAAAAACCTTAACCATTCATCTATTATTCTTATCAACCAAACCTAGTATACATTATCATGCATATCATATCATCTCATCCAAGGCAGCAAATAACAAAACTATCACAAGAGTAGAAACATAGGCATGACAGCAAAGCATTAATCATCAAATGTGACCCAATCATATAAGCATAGTATCCAAACAACAAACAACTTGTTCCTCACCAAAATGCATGTTCATATGAATGTATGACTTACCTCACTTACATCTAGCATATTAAAGGCAAACAAACAATCAAACGGAGAAATAGAGACTCAAAAAACATAAAAAGAAATCAAACAGAGGCATATCATGTGAAACAAACAAAGAAATAGAAGCAAAAAACTTGAATTAAGGTTCCTAGGCATGAGTGTGTGTGCGCATACATAGGCCTGCGTACGCTGGCCAGTTGTATGCATACGCATACTTCGAGCTTGCATACCCATGCCGAAGCGTGCACATGCAGACACGCTCGAAACCCTAACCTAACAACGCAGAAATGCAGAAAACAGAGCAGAACTTAAAACCAACAATTCTAACAACCTAACATGCTTTATAACATAAAAACAACTAAAACCTAAACTAAGAAAACATGTTAACAAATAAACAAAGCAATAAAATAGGTCAAAATACTATCAAAATGAAGAAATGGAAAGAAAAAAGTTTTAGAACTTAAGACCTCAAACAAGATGCTTTGAGATTGATTTTGACCATTCCCCTCAATCAAATACATTCACAATCAAACAAGAATGATTAGTAAACTTCAAAACTCAAAGATCAAGACCAAAAAAGGTCCCAATCAAGATAAAATTGACTAGATGATGTTTTGTGAAAAACTCCCTCTTTGATTCACTATTTCTAGTGAATCTTAGGTTTTCCTTTAGGATTTTCTGTGTCTTTTGAAAAGGTGCCATGTATGGCTTTATATAGTGAGAAAATAGGGGTTTGGAACGGCTCCCAGATGATGTGGGATTCATTCCAAGCCTAAACATTAATGTAGAAAACTTGTTTTTTATAGGTTTCTAAAACCCTAACTACGTGCCCAGGTCTATGCTTGCGTATGCAGGCCGAGGATTTTCTTGGCCTTTTATTTTCCAAAAATAGATTTATTTGCTTATAAAAAGTTATATTTTCCATTTTAATACCTCTCAAGTCAATTTGTGATCTAATTAGGCCCTAAACCAACCTTGAGCCTTAGAATTTCAGCATCATTAAAGAACAGGGACCCGAGTCGTAAGGGGTACAAAATGCAGTGTCTACAATCCCCCAGCTCTCAAATTGCAAAAAACCGTTTTTTGGGGCCCTGAACCAATTTTTTGGAGCAGTTCTCTCCCTCTTTTCACCTAAATTCTCTCCCAAAAACGTACAGACAAATCTTTGATTCCCTCATCCTTCATATATCAAGAGATAGTGTTCTTAATTCCATTTTTCCTCCTCCTTGGTGTTGGATTACACATGTAAGTGAAGTCCCATATTGAATAAAGATGAGAAGAATAAGTAATTAATATAACATAATTGAGCACATACCCATAAGGCTTAGGCCTTTTGGGTTAAAGTGTATCTCTATATGTTATATTAATTATTCAAGAAAGCTCTCCAAGGTGTTTGTCTCCCCAACACTTGGTCCATCTTCCTTGGTTTTGAGGTTTGGAGGGGGTAGATGTAGCTCTTTAGTTACAATCTACACCCATTTAATTCTAGCACTCTTATTGCCTTATTTCACTTTCCTAGCATGTCTACTGCTCTATTTACTTCTTTAGCATGTTTTTATTGCTTTTATGATGTTGGCCCAACCTTCTTGTGGTAGGCAATGCCTAAATTTCTTGATTGTGCTCCTTATGGCATATCTACATGTTTGGATGATTTTTTGAGTGCCTTTAGCTTTAATTAATTTGCCTATGCCTTGTTTTTATATCTTGTATCATGGCTAGGGTGTAGATTTTGATCCATTGGTCAAGGTTCACATCCAAAAACCCAAGTTCAATAAAGGGTTTGGATTAGAGTCTAAATTGCTTGTTTGTGCTTGTTTGTCTTTTCACATGCCTTTACTTCATTACTTGCTTTTATTCCTAGATCCATCTTTTTGTGAAGTCATGTTTGGATGCTCCATGCTTATATCCATGTTCATCTCTAGATCCATGCTTGCATGTCTAGATCTAGCTTCTTGCATGTTTTCCATGCTTCACATATTTTATTCTCCCTTTAGTATGTGTTTGTTTACACCTTTTGTGCTTTTCTTGTCTTGTTTGGTTGTATCTTTTACCTTTGTTTCTTGTTTGGATGCAATTGATAAAGTTGGAAATTTGGTAGTAATTCCAATGTACTAGCAAAGCATCGATAAAGGCCACACACCTTTCCCAAATCAAACCTCAAAACCCAATTTCTTTAAAGCCTTGAAAGCTAATGCCAATAGCTTGTTTTTTCTACCAATGACCAAAAATTAAGATTTTACCAAAACAATGTACTTTCTCACAAGAAGCATTTTAGGGTGCCTAACACCTTCCCCACACATAACTAAACTTCTGAATCCAAAAATCAAGATTTATTTATCTTTCATTTTGATTAGGAAAAAACTGAATTTTTCTTAACTTAGGATTGGTAATAAAATCAACATAGAGTTATGTGACCAATCACACTTTAGAAAAAACCCAGTAATTGGTGGCAACTTTTGAACCTTAATTTGAAAATGACTCATTAGTCATAGTTCACACTTGAGCCGTGCACACCCTCCGGGAAGGGCATCCGCGCATCACCGTTTTAGGGTGGTCGTAACCGCGAGGTATTGACAAGCATTAAAAATAAAACTTTCTTAATAGTTTCAAGTGTTTAATTTTTGTAAATCAATCTCTCACACAATAGATTTCACTATTGAGTAAAGTAGCAATAAGGTTTTAATAAATTAGATATTATTTTTTTAACACTTTAAAATTTATTTTATTCCCTTTATATGATAGTTTTTATTGTAAATAATATTTAGAAAATGTTTTGCTGCATATAGGGGTATGTGGAATGTAGAAAGGACATGTGTTCAAGGGTCATGTGCAATGCACATGACTTGGTGGACCTTAGAACTTGTCTTTTCTTTTGCTTTTAGTTCCACAGTATGTTGCAGAA
>NW_027069718.1:86859-104753 GCF_002906115.3 Quercus suber
GAGAGAGGGAGAGAGAGAGAGAGAGAGAGAGAGAGAGAGAGAGAGAGAGAGAGAGATCGGTGAAAGGAAAAAAAAAGAGGGAGAGAAGAAAATTGAGAGAGAAAAATATTATTTTAATTGAAGATAGTAATTAATAATATATATATATATATATTTTTTTTTTAAGTGTTGAGCTACAGTATACTGTCATTTATGGTAGTCTACTGTAGCTCAGTTGCCAAAAATTTTGAGTATAACAACCTTGTTGTAGTGTGTTTTTTGTGGAATGAGCTGCTAAAATGAGTTTTTAGCATTTTTCACATCTTTAATGTGAACGCTTTGTAGCGTGGGCACTAAAGCTTTGTACATTATTTAGTCTATCTACTCATTGTTAGGACATATGTGAATCATGTTAGGAATATATGTCAATATAGAATTGGCTAATTTTTTGACAAAATGTACTTTAATTGTAATTGGGTAGATCTAGGATGTGTTTAATGCTTCAAGGAATGTTCGGGGGCCTTTTTCGGTTGCTCGGTCATATGTGGTCTGTTGAAGGGATAACCTTAATAGGCCCAGGTTCTTTTTGGGGAGTTGCCTCCGGAACTCAACATTGGGCCACGTGGTCCAACGGCTACCAACGTACTTTTAAGCCTACATGGCCATTAAAGCCAAGGTCTAAAAATCATGATAATGGTCGAATAAATATATAATATGCATTTGATATAATAGCTTTGATTAGTAATTGTAATAGTAGTTGAAATAAAGTAATTTATTTAGTGGTAAAGTAATAATGTACTCAATGATGTAAATTTAAAGATATGCAAGTAAAGTCACTTATCTTTGTATGGTTTGTAGCCCAGCTGTGTAGCATCAATGAGTTGATAGGATTCCAGCCGAATGCTAGCGGTAAAAGCTAGTTAAGCTTGCCCCTTTTATCATGCATTTAAACGAGTTTAAGTCTTAGTTAATAGTTGTAATAGTAGTTGGAATAAAGTAATATTATTTAAATGTGAAGTAATCATACACTCAATAATGTAAATTTAAAGATAAGGAAGCAAAGTCACTTATCTTTGTATGATTTGTAGCCCCAGCTGTATAGTTTTTGTGAGCTGATAATGTCCCAACTCCCAACAGAGTAACCCCAGTGGTAGAGAGGTAGTTTGCCATGATAACTTGAAGATTAAGGGTAAAAATGGGTGAAATTGGAGGGAGAGAAAGTATGTCCAGTTGTGTGTAGGGTCTGGTTAAGCTTGCCCATCTTATCGTGCACTTAAATGAGTTTTCCCCTTGACAATGCTCTTTTAGTTTTTGTAAAGTTATGAATAGTGTTGCCTTCCATGAGAAGGGCTTTTGTATAGAGTATATGTGCCTTCTAAGAGAAGGGCTATTGTAAGAAGTAGTTGTGCCTTCTAAGAGAATGGCTTTGATATGAGATTTTGGTGTCTTCTAGGAGAAATGCTTTAGTAATATAAGTTCATTCCTTCCATGAGAAGGGTTTTTAGTATGAGTGTTTGATATCTCTTGAGAAGTGTAGAGATGGTAAAAGATATAGATGTTTTGTGGGATGTAGTATATGATATATGGATGTATGAGAGATATAGAGGTTAAAGATAGTAAAAATGTGAGATTATAACCGTTGGAGAAATTGTAGAGATGGCTTTCCAAGAGGAAAAATTTTGTAAGAGAAGAGTATAGAGGTGTGTTTAGGTATTTGGAGATAGGAGCAGTAAGATAAGTGTAGAAGAGTAATGAGATGTGTTTATAGGCAGCAAAACAATAGAATTTCAAAGTGAGAGAGTATGAGAGTGGAGCTTAGAAGAGTAGTGGTGTGTTATATGTAATGGTGTAGTAAGTGTGTATGAGATTGTGTAAGAGAAGTGAAGAAAGAGATGTTTAGAGATATAGACAGCAAGATATATGTATTTTCAGAATATAGAGAGTAAGATAATGAGTATAAGAGAGTAATAATATTGTAGTGTGTTTAGCAATGTTGCTGGGATTTACTGCTGGGATCTTTTGCTAGAGGATGTATGACTTATGAAGGGCATTTATGAGTTAAGGGCTGAAGAGTTTAGTTCTTAATTTTGAAGCTAAAAAACTTAGAAGCTTCGAACTTCATTAAGAACTTCAGAAGATTATTAGAGGGAGAGAGAATAGAGAAGTTTTATGAGAGGGTTTCTCCATTGGTGTCCCCCCTTGAGGTGTTGATTAAAGGTCCCCTTTAGAGTTGAGTTTAAAGGGGTATTTTAGCAAATGATCTCAACCAAAATCTGTCCCAAATAGCAATGAATCTTCAGAGAATCCATCTTAAGATTTGGCCAAAAATGGTATGTTTAGCTTTAAGGTATTCTTGCTGTTTCTGGTAAGAGTTGCTAGGGAAAGAGAAGCAGAAAAGGAAAGTATTTTAGTAAGAAAAAGATAGTTATTTTAGTTGGTTTTGGTTTTAGCCAAAAGTGAAAAAAACAGTAATGCTCAGACTGCTAGGTCAGCTGTCACAGCTGTTCTTAAAAGGCTGTCCCAGCCGTCAAGAAAAGTTGTGGCAGTTATCATGAGACAATTGTTTGCTTTGGGCAGAAGCCAACGAGGTCAGATGGGTCATTTTAGATTGCTGGAGAGGTCATTTAATGGATTTGGCTGAAAAATGGTGAGATCTCTTTGAAGGGTATCTTGCTATTTTGGGTATAGCAATTGGTTGCTGGGATTTCAGTATTAAATGGCTGATGATATCACTTCCAACTAGGTGTCAAGTGCTGAATACATTGCTGGCGTTCAGCTGAAAATGTTTCTTTTTTTGGGGGTTTGTGTTTTTGGTGCAAGGTTCCATTACAACACATTTCTAGCAAGTAATAGAAGGATTGGTTGAAAGTTAAAGAAGTTTTAGAGATTTAGTCAAGGTATCATTGGGTTGTGACTTAATCTTGGTGAGCAAGAAGAGTATTTAATGCTTTGCTTTGGCAGTTGGCAAAGAAATATATGATTTGATTGTGGTAGACAACAGCTGGGTATCAAAGATATCATGAATATTTTGTATAGAGAGAGATAAAAGATAGCCAATTAGATTAGGCCACATGTTTGAATTGGATTTTAGCTGAAAGTAGTAATAAGATTTATGTAGAATAATATAATAAAGTTTCTAAATTTGTATAGCAACAGCTAGGGATTGAATGAACAGTTATTTTTCCAACAGTTAGATGGCTGGGGATATTGAGCATTTATCACATGATGAATATTAAGCTTTAGGAAAAGAGCATTGAGGAATTTTATCATCTAAAGTGCTATGTGATAAGAGATGCTTACCATATATTACCCACTACACACAGACTCATTAGAGTTCAGGGAGTTGGAGAAGACACATCAAGCAATATGTCTCTCTTATCAACTTTAAACTACTGGAGCTTTACTGAACATACCTCTTGGCCCTCTAAACCACGACTCTTAAAGTTTCCCCAAAGTGACTTATGAGCTTGGATTATAGGTCGAAGGTGAGATGATGTACCTCAGGTTTTGTTGTCATTTTGTGTAAATATGAGCTCTTGTTGAAGAAGCCGCTTGCCATGAGTGTAAGAGAGGTAATATGAGCCATGAGTTTTAATTCATTGCTTAAGCTCGATGCATATGTTGATGTTGATGATGTCGTGGAGTTATTATCCCAATTGATGAAGAGGAAATGTGGACCATGAATCTGCCTTTTGAAGTAAGAATCTCGCAGGCCATGTGAGCCCAATTCATGTAGTTGAATGAGATATGAGCTTACTTTGGGCTTTAAATAGATTTACCCAAAAAATCAATAATATGTTGATGTGGCATAGATTGCCAATGAAGTAATGCCACGTGGGCCAAAAATACAGTCCTCAATAATGAATAAAGTTTCAAGTTTAAGTTTGAAAACCATGCAAGTTTGTCCAAGAATCAATTGAAGAAGTGTTGGATTTTAAATCTCGATAGCTAGTATCTATCGAAGTTTAAAAGGCTATTTAAGCCCGATACTCGACAACTACTTGATAGATAGGTTATCTGTCAAGGTTTATAAAATTAATTTTTCAGATTTGATTTCACTCCAATCCGTGAATAGATGTTTGTGCTTTCTTTTCTCACAACTCTAAACATATATAAGATTGTTTTAAGGGCTATAATAGTTGATGCACCTTAATGCAAAAGTTTTTCACAAGCATATTGTGAATTGGAGACATATGCCCTAGTTTAACTTTCTATTCAAGAAGCTGCTGTGTTTGTATACCGTAAGGTTTTGTAACCAATGAGTTTCGTGATCTTTATCGTGTTAATGAACTGAAGAACTTTGCAGCCAACATCTTTCTTAAGTTGGTGAGTAAGCCGCATTCTGGGATCCGCGCATCAAATTGGTTAGTCACATACTGGGAGCCGTGCATTGAAAAATAGATATTGTCACTACAGAACAAG
This sequence comes from Quercus suber, assembly GCF_002906115.3. NCBI lineage: Eukaryota > Viridiplantae > Streptophyta > Magnoliopsida > Fagales > Fagaceae > Quercus > Quercus suber. The sequence goes on from NW_027069718.1 coordinate 91,261, forward strand.
TCTAATTGGGTATTAGGGTAAGAGTTCAACTGTATGTTGGTATAAGGTACTGGAGTTCCTTTACTTGTAACCGCTTGTTGTGATAATAATGAATTCTCGGGAGTAGTGACCTTAAAATCACCTGGTAGGGTTTTTGCTGTGTAGATTTTCTCCAATTGTAAACAAATCACCATGTCAATTTATTTTCTACTGCATTTTAACTTAGTTGGTGATTTGTTTGTGTTACCACGCTTATTGCATGCAAATTGAATTAATTAATTAACTTGGCTAATTAATTTGTTAATTCATCACAATGGGTGAATACATTCTTAGCCTATCACTCGCATCAACCCAATTTCCTAAAAAATTAACAGCAAGAGTTTCTTCCTTTTTTTCATAGGTCATACGCAACTTTTGTTGTTTCTTTCATTAGGAGGAAAAACAAGGGACCAATACTTCTAGGGTTGCCTCACTTGATGCCTTTTTGTAATAATGAGTTCAATAATAAAACAATTGGGGTTTCAAGGGCATATATTCCTTTCTTAGGCATAGTTCTCAGAACCGGACCGGACCGGGAGGTCGGACCGTGAAAACCGTGAACCGTGATGAAAACCGGTTTTTTAAGCATAAAGAACCGGGCATATGTGGCAATTCCGTGAACCCCTAAAACCGGGGTTGGACCGTACGAACCGGTCAAGAACCGTGCGGTCCANTTTCCCTCACATATATAGATATATTAGTCAACTTAACTCAATTTTTTTTAATAAAAACAACTTAACATAATTTATTCTACTTAATTAAATTATTCATCTCTTACAAGGAATAAAAAAAAATTATAATTAAAATCCTTCAAAGATATTCAACTTTACTTCAAAATTAATCATAAATTATAATTTTTTCAAGGTTATTATTTTATTTATTAACTTTCTTATTTAATTATTTAATATATGCTTGAAAATCATTAAATTTTCCTCACATATATCAATATATTAGTCAATTTTGCTAATTTTATAAATTTAATATCTATATTTAGGCTTTAATTAATTATTAAAGTAATTATGACGTCATAGCAATTTGACCTCGGTCAAACCTCGATCCGATCTTAAAAACCTTAAACCTTTCTTTTTACCTGTTTTTTGAATGGTCTGGGTCTGAAAACCATGTTAGTAATTGGTACATGTGTTGCACAATTTTTTTTAAATAAAATTTTGTAACAACTAAAAAAAAAAATTTAGTGTACATTAAAATAACAAAATTATAATGAAGGGAACTAAAATGGTTGTTTTTGCTTTCAAGATTTCTTTAATAATAATGATATTCGAAATATATTAACCACTCACCAAGATCCTCATATGATATTCCATTCTTTTTTAATGTCTTTATCATTTTTGTTTTTAAGAAAATCTCATTTAGTTAATCATAGATTTGCCATCAAGTTAGCAAAGGAACTTTTGTTATAATAATAAAAGCAAGGAAACTTTTTTAAAAAAAAAAAAGGTTAGTTAAACTTCTTTTTCTTGAGGTTGAGGGAATGACACTCTATAACAAACCTGAATGGGAAAAATTGTTTCCCCTTGACATTCATTTGACCAAATTCTATTAAATTGGTGTAAAAAATATTGTATAGTAACTTGTCCTTTGGTTAAGGGTAGAATTCTAAAATTACCTTCCATTTCAAAGTTCAAATGTCTAAACTTAACCTACCCAATGATGAGGTGCACCTAAATAATCAAGACTCATCACCCTTTTTTTTTTTTTTTTTTCCTTTTTAGATTATAAATCATGTGTTTTGGGTGGGGAGGGGTTGTTAAGAGAGAGAGAGAGAGAGAGAGAGAGAGAGAGATATCAAACAAACAATGTTTTACTAAGGTTAATAAGCAACCAAAACTTAACATATTTAGATAGTAAACCTATATTTCACAATTCAAACTCGAAAAATATCAGTTGAATATGCAACTCAGTCTTCATTTAAGTCAACTTTTTTTTTCCCTCACAAAAGAAAAAATTAAGTCAATTTATTTAGACTTACATACTAGATATATAGAATTGAGTTTATATTATTCTCTTTTTACTAACCATGGTTAAACTTAGGTAAAGAGAAATTTTTTTTTAATTAGAATATTTCATTACTAATATTAATGGAGAGGGGAATATTATTTTCTTCAAATCACTCATGTTTTTTCCCTTTTAAGTTTGAAGTGAAGTGTTATTCTCCCAAATCTCAATAAAAGTCAAGGGAACTTTTATCTAGAAGAAAAAATGGAAATAGAGCTACATCCTTAATAATAATAAATATACAGTCTAATGATGATTACTTTTAAAATAGGCAAAACTACAATATTGGTCCCTTAAGTTTACCCTGTGTGCGCAATTGGTCCTCAAGTTTCAAGTGAGCACAATTAGTCTCTCAAGTTTAAAAAATGAGTTGTATTAGTCTTTTTACTAACTGCCGTTAGTGATGTTACTTACGTGGCTAACAAAGCAATAATTTGGCATTTTTAATGATGTGACATTTTTTTCATGCCAGATCAAATCTAAAGGAAACTAACCCAGTACCAGGTTTAAATCAATATAAAATCACAATCCAGTTCCAAATAAAATCACATATGTTTGTGATTTTGGATTCACAAATGGACAACGGCGCGAGAGTAATTTTTTCACACCTTATCGAGCTCAAAGTTGTCAAACTAAGCTTCAATCCTAGTGAGTAGTGGCCAAGCTATGGGCTGCGAGAAGTCCATATCAAAAGTTGATGGCCAACCTCCCCCAAATGAAAAGCAACGCCTATCAGATGCAATGGAACATGGGCCATCCTTTATTCTGCCGAGGAAAACACCTGACCCAAGGAATGCTATATTATTAGGATTTCTTCTTGAGTTTTTGGTGAATAATGATCCATTGAAGAGAGGAGAGAGATGGTTTTGGTGGCTGTGCGAGCAAGAAGACATAAAACGTTGCCAGCAGTGGCTAGGGTCCCTCAATCTTTGTCTCCCCCTTCTCTCTCGCGCCGTTGTGCGTTTGATTTAAACCTGGGTACTGGGTTAGTTTGCTTTAGATTTGATCTGACATGACAATTAATTATTTTAATTTATTAATTAAAAAATGCCACATCATTAAAAAATGCCAAATCATTGTTCTGTTAGCCACGTAAGTAACATCACTAACAGCAGTTAGTAAAAAAACTAATACAACTCATTTTTCAAACTTGAGGGACTAATTGCGCTCACTTGAAACTTGAGGGACCAATTGCGTACACAAGGTAAACTTGAGGGACCAATATTATAGTTTCGCCTTTAAAATACAATATATTGATACAACACCACTGGTTACATGCTTTTTGATAATAAGCAAAACCAAAAAAGTATATATCATAACCATCATTTGCAACAACCCGGTTGCAATTTTTGGATGAATTTTCCTTCTCGGTTAGAGGATTGATGATGTCAATCTTGTTTTAAGTTATCATAACATGTTCAACAGTATGAGCTATAGTATCCATCTAAAAACAAAACACTAAACATGTTGTGAGATGATCACCGTGTAGTCTTAATGTTTAAACTATATATATTGATATTAAAAGTTAATCTAAAAATTTCATTGCAAACTAAATTTAAGTGAAGTAAAATATTAAAAGTAAAGTAACAATTTTGCGTATTCATACTAATTCACCATGCACGCATGGCTAGAAATCGATGTCAGGTTAAAGAGAGGATTATAATTTTTAAAATAGCAAAATGTGATTTCCAATTAATATGATCACACAGCTCAACTAGTGTGGAATATCAATTTCCTTGGAAGAGTTTGTGGAAACCAAAAATCCCTTCATTGCCGGTTTACTAGAGGCTAGAGTGGTGTGGCTTGGCTTACACCCTACTTGAGGATACATGCCATGTTGGTACCCAACTTTTGAAGAGACCTTTGGGCTTGAAATAAAAAACTAGTCAAGCAAAAACAAAGACCGCAAATGGGTGTGAAGGCCTGAAAGGCCCATATAAGAGGCCACAATAGAGCCGAGAGGAACTCATGAACGGATAATTTCCAAAAGCATTAACCACAGGGTGGAGACATTTACAATTTTACCGAATGGGGATACAAAATACCTATCCTATTCCTAACCGAACTTATTTGGGACCTTAAGCTTAATGAAAAATTATCTACCTTTAAATTCTTCATAAATAGTTTCTTTAAATTGGACTTTGCAAAAGATGATACTGTTGGCACATACTGAAAAAATTGCTAAAGTCACTACTTACATCGCTATTATCGACACATACCGACAAAGCTGTTGAAGATCTACTATGATAGTAAAAAAGTTAAATTACTGCTCACTATTCACCATTCAATTAGTGTCTAATTTTGCCTATGAAAATGCCACTTCTCTTCAATTGTAACCAGAACTCAATTTTCTAAGCTTCTATATTCTCCCAAGATTCCCCTTACTTCCTAGTTTTAATCTTGTATTTTTCATCCATTCCTACTTAGACTATTTAATGATTTTCAAGCATATAATTAATAATTAAATAAGAAATTTAATAAATAAAATAATAACCATGAAAAACATTATAATATATGATTAATTTTTGAAGTAAAGTTTAAAATCTTTGAAGGATTTTAATTATAATTTTTTTTTTATATATTCCTTGTAAGAGATCGATAATTTAATTAAGTAGAATAGAATTGTGTTAAGTTGTTAAAAAAAAAAAATTGCGTTAAGTTTACTTCAAGTATTTTTTTTTTTTAGTTATTGTTGAGCATCAACTTGCAAGCTTAGCTGGGTGGTTAGGCTCTAGCTCCAGCTCTGACCATGCATTAAGTTTTTTGATTTTTTCTTATTTAATAGGCATGCTTGAACCAGGGTTGGACCGTACGGTTCATGCATAACTGTGCGGTCCAACCCCGGTTTAAGGAGTTCACGGAATTAACAATAAATTTGGTTCTCTATGGATAAAAAATTGGATTTCAGTCCGGTTCCCGTTAACCCGGTCAGACCACCCGGTTTGGTCCAAGTTTAAAAACCATGATTACTAGTAAATAAAATAAGCAAAAAAACATATTTATAAATTACTTTTATTCCCCAAACACACTTAGTCAGTGAAATGATGTTTTTCTTTCAATGACTTTCTTTTTCAGATAATTCAACAATTTGTGGGGAGAGAAGGAATCTAAATCGTGTATATTTTTATTGAAATTACCACTTCATACGCAACAACCAAAATGATCATATTCTAATTTTCCCATAACTTGTTGCATGACATCTTGGATCAAGAGTTTCATGTTGAGATAGGAAGAACCCTCCATTGCACCCTTGGCCATCTACCCAAGCTCTCTAGCTCTCTTTCTTCTTTCTTCTCCTACCTTTCCTTCTTCCATCAACTGATCATCTATAGCCCTTGTAAATTCTTCCCTCTTTAGCACCACCCCGAACTTCTCTTCCTCTCCCCAGTTTACAACAAATTCAGCCCCTAAACTCACACCAATCTTCAACACCTGTACAATAAACTTTTCATTATAAAACTGATCAGCAAACAAGGGCCAAGTTATTATTGGCAAGCAAGGATGAACCCAGAATTTTAAACTAGAGGGAGCCAAAGTTTAAGAAAAAAAAAAAAAAACTCCAAATAAGTATCCATATAGTATTAACAAATTATAAATACACAAAATCATTGTTTCTTAATACATTATAAAATTCATATAAGCATCCATATAGTATTAACAAATTGACACTCTTGGACAGAAGGGTAAGTGTCGATCAGCACTTCCCTTAAGAACTAGAGCATCGACTGCACTAACAGTTGCAGTCCTTTGTGATTTCATGCAATAACTCCAAACCAAATTATTTTTAACACTTATTTGAGGTCCACCCAGCTCAAACACATAACCAAATATATTAACACTGCGTGGATTCCAGTTATAAAATCTCTTATTGTCAAATATGAGATCACCAAAAACTAATTGTTATCTTGGCATGATGATAAAAAAACAATCATCATAGAATGGAGACAAGGTTCAAACACTATCATATATATATATATATATATACACACATCAACGCTGCTACATAATCAAGCAATAAGCTAACAAATTCACATACCCTCCAAAAGCCATTTCCAAACTCAAACTATCAAAAAAGCCATTCCCAAACACATAATCTATAAAACTCATTCTCAAATTCTTAAGCATAATTGGACTCTCAAAGTTTCATTTTTCCAACTACATTCATTATTCTCAACGGTCGTAAACAATCATAAAACCACATTAAGCACTTAACAAATCAAACATCAAAATTTATTCATTCGATAACCAAGCCTGAAAATTACCAAACCACACCACTCCAAATACCAAGCTTACATTCAACACCAACCACAAACACTTGACCAACATACCCATGACCTCAAATTCGAAGCCCGCATATATGATCAAACAAACCAATCATAAAAAGATTCCCATATTTTGTCCAGCACCACCCTAGAAAGCAAGGGTGCAAATTCGGGGTCAGGTGTGAGTGTAGTGAAGTAACTTGAAAATTTTTGAAAAAAATAGGGTGTGAGTGCGGCGGGATACGTTTATTAATAAATTATTAAATATTTATTTTTAAAAGAAAATTATTATATATATATATATATTCATATAATGGTAAATATATACCAATTTAAGAGCAATAATAAATACAAATAATTCAGTAATTTTAATTTAAGTTGTTTAACCTACAAATAATTTGATTATTATAATAATAAATAATATATTATAAGGAATATAAAAAAGAAAGAAAATGAAAAGTAAAGTGGAGGGGGGTGGGGGGAGAAAAACAAAAAGAAAGAAAAAATTCTGTTGTAGTTCTAAGAATGATATATACAAAAGTTTGTCTCTTCGGACATGAATATATTTAAGTCTCAAGTTTGTGCTTACACTGATTCATCAGTAATGCCTTTGTTAAACATTGTTTAATTCACAACTAGCCCAGCTCTTTTACCCACTCTCTACTAATTCATTATTTTAGGTTCATTGGGCTCATAATCCAAATATTTTGGGCTTAGGCTACAAATCTTGACCCTACAGGTACTTTAACAATTACCTTAACAAATAAAAGGGAAAAAATTCTAATTTTTATTTCAACACATCTAGGGCTTACTTATACCACAATTGTAGAAAAATTGAAAAGTCGAAGTTTTGTTAATGAGCCACACCACCAAGTCCCCCATACAGATGCAGAAACATTTTGTCTCACACAGGTGTCTCTCTCTCGCTCTCTCTGTTTCCGTTGGTGACTTGACGTTTGCCTTCTTCTTCTTCTTCTTCTTCTTCTTCTTTTTTTCCTTTTCTTTTCAATTCTTTCCTTTCCCTCCTACTATAAAAGTAAAAGATTTGTAGTTTGTGACTAAACTAGACAAGAAAGAGCGAAAGATTGAAGCTTTTGTGAGCCCCTGGCACCCTTGTTTTTAACTATTTTCTAGGTACTTTGCATTTGATTTCTTTTGATTTTTTTTTTTTAACTTTACTTTTCATTTTCTTTCTTTTTTATATTCCTTATAATATATTATTTATTATTATAATAATCAAATTATTTGTAGGTTAAACAACCTAAATTAAAATTACTGAATTATTTGTATTTATTATTGCTCTTAAATTGGTATATATTTACCATTATATGAATATATATATATATAATAATTTTCTTTTAAAAATAAATATTTAATAATTATTAATAAACGTATCCCGCCGCACTCACACCCTATTTTTTTCAAAAATTTTCAAGTTACTTCACTACACTCACACCTGACCCCGAATTTGCACCCTTGCTTTCTAGGGTGGTGCTGGACAAAATATGGGAATCTTTTTATGATTGGTTTGTTGATCATATATGCGGGCTTCGAATTTGAGGTCATGGGTATGTTGGTCAAGTGTTTGTGGTTGGTGTTGAATGTAAGCTTGGTATTTGGAGTGGTGTGGTTTGGTAATTTTCAGGCTTGGTATCGAATGAATAAATTTTGATGTTTGATTTGTTAAGTGCTTAATGTGGTTTATGATTGTTTACGACCGTTGAGAATAATGAATGTAGTTGGAAAAATGAAACTTTGAGAGTCCAATTATGCTTAAGATTGAGAATGAGTTTATAGATTATGTGTTTGGGAATGGCTTTTTTGATAGTTTGAGTTGGAAATGGCTTTTGGAGGGTATGTGAATTTGTTAGCTTATTGCTTGATTATGTAGCAGCGTTGATGTGTGTATATATATATATATATATATGATAGTGTTTGAACCTTGTCTCCATTCTATGATGATTGTTTTTTATCATCATGCCAAGATAACAATTAGTTTTTGGTGATCTCATATTTGACAATAAGAGATTTTATAACTGGAATCCACGCAGTGTTAATAATTTGGTTATGTGTTTGAGCTGGGTGGACCTCAAATAAGTGTTAAAAATAATTTGTTTGGAGTTATTGCATGAAATCACAAAGGACTGCAACTGTTAGTGCAGTCGATGCTCTAGTTCTTAAGGAAGTGCTGATCGACACTTACCCTTCTGTCCAAGAGTGTCAATTTGTTAATACTATATGGATGCTTATATGAATTTATAATGTATTAAGAAACAATGATTTTGTGTATTTATAATTTGTTAATACTATATGGATACTTATTTGGAGTTTTTTTTTTTTTTCTTAAACTTTGGCTCCCTCTAGTTTAAAATTCTGGGTTCATCCTTGCTTGCCAATAATAACTTGCCCTTGTTTGCTGATCAGTTTTATAATGAAAAGTTTATTGTACAGGTGTTGAAGATTGGTGTGAGTTTAGGGGCTGAATTTGTTGTAAACTGGGGAGAGGAAGAGAAGTTCGGGGTGGTGCTAAAGAGGGAAGAATTTACAAGGGCTATAGATGATCAGTTGATGGAAGAAGGAAAGGTAGGAGAAGAAAGAAGAAAGAGAGCTAGAGAGCTTGGGTAGATGGCCAAGGGTGCAAGGAGGGTTCTTCCTATCTCAACATGAAACTCTTGATCCAAGATGTCATGCAACAAGTTATGGGAAAATTAGAATATGATCATTTTGGTTGTTGCGTATGAAGTGGTAATTTCAATAAAAATATACACGATTTAGATTCCTTCTCTCCCCACAAATTGTTGAATTATCTGAAAAAGAAAGTCATTGAAAGAAAAACATCATTTCACTGACTAAGTGTGTTTGGGGAATAAAAGTAATTTATAAATATGTTTTTTTGCTTATTTATTTACTAGTAATCATGGTTTTTAAACTTGGACCAAACCGGGTGGTCTGACCGGGTTACGGGAACCGGACTGAAATCCAATTTTTTATCCATAGAGAACCAAATTTATTGTTAATTCCGTGAACTCTTAAACCGGGGTTGGACCGCACAGTTATGCATGAACCGTACGGTCCAACCCTGGTTCAAGCATGCCTATTAAATAAGAAAAAATCAAAAAACTTAATGCATGGTCAGAGCTGAGCTAGAGCCTAACCACCCAGCTAAGCTTGCAAGTTGATGCTCAACAATAACAAAAAAAAAAAATACTTGAAGTAAACTTAACGCAATTTTTTTTTTTAACAACTTAACACAATTCTATTCTACTTAATTAAATTATCGATCTCTTACAAGGAATATATAAAAAAAAATTATAATTAAAATCCTTCAAAGATTTTAAACTTTACTTCAAAAATTAATCATATATTATAATGTTTTCATGGTTATTATTTTATTTATTAAATTTCTTATTTAATTATTAATTATATGCTTGAAAATCATTAAATTTCCCTCACATATATAGATATATTAGTCAACTTAACTCAATTTTTTTTAATAAAAACAACTTAACATAATTTATTCTACTTAATTAAATTATTCATCTCTTACAAGGAATAAAAAAAAATTATAATTAAAATCCTTCAAGATATTCAACTTTACTTCAAAATTAATCATAAATTATAATTTTTTCAAGGTTATTATTTTATTTATTAACTTTCTTATTTAATTATTTAATATATGCTTGAAAATCATTAAATTTTCCTCACATATATCAATATATTAGTCAATTTTGCTAATTTTATAAATTTAATATCTATATTTAGGCTTTAATTAATTATTAAAGTAATTATGACGTCATAGCAATTTGACCTCGGTCAAACCTCGATCCGATCTTAAAAACCTTAAACCTTTCTTTTTACCTGTTTTTTGAATGGTCTGGGTCTGAAAACCATGTTAGTAATTGGTACATGTTTGCACAATTTTTTTTAAATAAAATTTTGTAACAACTAAAAAAAAAAATTTAGTGTACATTAAAATAACAAAATTATAATGAAGGGAACTAAAATGGTTGTTTTTGCTTTCAAGATTTCTTTAATAATAATGATATTCGAAATATATTAACCACTCACCAAGATCCTCATATGATATTCCATTCTTTTTTAATGTCTTTATCATTTTTGTTTTTAAGAAAATCTCATTTAGTTAATCATAGATTTGCATCAAGTTAGCAAAGGAACTTTTGTTATAATAATAAAAGCAAGGAAACTTTTTTAAAAAAAAAAAAGGTTAGTTAAACTTCTTTTTCTTGAGGTTTGAGGGAATGACACTCTATAACAAACCTGAATGGGAAAAATTGTTTCCCCTTGACATTCATTTGACCAAATTCTATTAAATTGGTGTAAAAAATATTGTATAGTAACTTGTCCTTTGGTTAAGGGTAGAATTCTAAAATTACCTTCCATTTCAAAGTTCAAATGTCTAAACTTAACCTACCCAATGATGAGGTGCACCTAAATAATCAAGACTCATCACCCTTTTTTTTTTTTTTTTTTCCTTTTTAGATTATAAATCATGTGTTTTGGGTGGGGAGGGGTTGTTAAGAGAGAGAGAGAGAGAGAGAGAGAGAGAGATATCAAACAAACAATGTTTTACTAAGGTTAATAAGCAACCAAAACTTAACATATTTAGATAGTAAACTATATTTCACAATTCAAACTCGAAAAATATCAGTTGAATATGCAACTCAGTCTTCATTTAAGTCAACTTTTTTTTTCCCTCACAAAAGAAAAAATTAAGTCAATTTATTTAGACTTACATACTAGATATATAGAATTGAGTTTATATTATTCTCTTTTTACTAACCATGGTTAAACTTAGTAAAGAGAAATTTTTTTTTAATTAGAATATTTCATTACTAATATTAATGGAGAGGGGAATATTATTTTCTTCAAATCACTCATGTTTTTTCCCTTTTAAGTTTGAAGTGAAGTGTTATTCTCCCAAAATCTCAATAAAAGTCAAGGGAACTTTTATCTAGAAGAAAAAATGGAAATAGAGCTACATCCTTAATAATAATAAATATACAGTCTAATGATGATTACTTTTAAAATAGGCAAAACTACAATATTGGTCCCTTAAGTTTACCCTGTGTGCGCAATTGGTCCTCAAGTTTCAAGTGAGCACAATTAGTCTCTCAAGTTTAAAAAATGAGTTGATTAGTCTTTTTACTAACTGCCGTTAGTGATGTTACTTACGTGGCTAACAAAGCAATAATTTGGCATTTTTAATGATGTGACATTTTTTTCATGCCAGATCAAATCTAAAGGAAACTAACCCAGTACCAGGTTTAAATCAAATAAAATCACAATCCAGTTCCAAATAAAATCACATATGTTTGTGATTTTGGATTCACAAATGGACAACGGCGCGAGAGTAATTTTTTCACACCTTATCGAGCTCAAAGTTGTCAAACTAAGCTTCAATCCTAGTGAGTAGTGGCCAAGCTATGGGCTGCGAGAAGTCCATATCAAAAGTTGATGGCCAACCTCCCCCAAATGAAAAGCAACGCCTATCAGATGCAATGGAACATGGGCCATCCTTTATTCTGCCGAGGAAAACACCTGACCCAAGGAATGCTATATTATTAGGATTTCTTCTTGAGTTTTTGGTGAATAATGATCCATTGAAGAGAGAGAGAGATGTTTGGTGGCTGTGCGAGCAAGAAGACATAAAACGTTGCCAGCAGTGGCTAGGGTCCCTCAATCTTTGTCTCCCCCTTCTCTCTCGCGCCGTTGTGCGTTTGATTTAAACCTGGGTACTGGGTTAGTTTGCTTTAGATTTGATCTGACATGACAATTAATTATTTTAATTTATTAATTAAAAAATGCCACATCATTAAAAAATGCCAAATCATTGTTCTGTTAGCCACGTAAGTAACATCACTAACAGCAGTTAGTAAAAAAACTAATACAACTCATTTTTCAAACTTGAGGGACTAATTGCGCTCACTTGAACTTGAGGGACCAATTGCGTACACAAGGTAAACTTGAGGGACCAATATTATAGTTTCGCCTTTAAAATACAATATATTGATACAACACCACTGGTTACATGCTTTTTGATAATAAGCAAAACCAAAAAGTATATATCATAACCATCATTTGCAACAACCCGGTTGCAATTTTTGGATGAATTTTCCTTCTCGGTTAGAGGATTGATGATGTCAATCTTGTTTTAAGTTATCATAACATGTTCAACAGTATGAGCTATAGTATCCATCTAAAAACAAAACACTAAACATGTTGTGAGATGATCACCGTGTAGTCTTAATGTTTAAACTATATATATTGATATTAAAAGTTAATCTAAAAATTCATTGCAAACTAAATTTAAGTGAAGTAAAATATTAAAAGTAAAGTAACAATTTTGCGTATTCATACTAATTCACCATGCACGCATGGCTAGAAATCGATGTCAGGTTAAAGAGAGGATTATAATTTTTAAAATAGCAAAATGTGATTTCCAATTAATATGATCACACAGCTCAACTAGTGTGGAATATCAATTTCCTTGGAAGAGTTTGTGGAAACCAAAAATCCCTTCATTGCCGTTTACTAGAGGCTAGAGTGGTGTGGCTTGGCTTACACCCTACTTGAGGATACATGCCATGTTGGTACCCAACTTTTGAAGAGACCTTTGGGCTTGAAATAAAAAACTAGTCAAGCAAAAAACAAAGACCGCAAATGGGTGTGAAGGCCTGAAAGGCCCATATAGAGGCCACAATAGAGCCGAGAGGAACTCATGAACGGATAATTTCAAAAGCATTAACCACAGGGTGGAGACATTTACAATTTTACCGAATGGGGATACAAATACCTATCCTATTCCTAACCGAACTTATTTGGGACCTTAAGCTTAATGAAAAATTATCTACCTTTAAATTCTTCATAAATAGTTTCTTTAATTGGACTTTGCAAAAGATGATACTGTTGGCACATACTGAAAAAATTGCTAAAGTCACTACTTACATCGCTATTATCGACACATACCGACAAAGCTGTTGAAGATCTACTATGATAGTAAAAAAGTTAAATTACTGCTCACTATTCACCATTCAATTAGTGTCTAATTTTGCCTATGAAAATGCCACTTCTCTTCAATTGTAACCAGAACTCAATTTTCTAAGCTTCTATATTCTCCCAAGATTCCCCTTACTCCTAGTTTTAATCTTGTATTTTCATCCATTCCTACTTAGACTA
>NW_027069718.1:104764-208524 GCF_002906115.3 Quercus suber
CCCCCCCCCCCCCCCCCCCCCCTCCCCTCTTTTCTGTATGAGGTCTCTTGCATTTATATAATTTTCTTTTAGACTATCTTGGTCGTCCACTTGTCTTCATCTTAACGTTCACTTGAGCATATATCCCATCAAATATCTTCGTCGGTTCTCCATGAGTGGCGGTAGTTGAGATTGCATTGTTCAGAGGTCTTCTCCACATTAATGCGACTAGAAAAGTAACTGCAGTGCATTTAATGCGGTGGTAGCAGTTTTTCCTTTAGATATTTGTCCATTCTTATCATCTTCATACATGCCCAAAGCTTATCCTTATCATTGGAATTGTTAGGAAGATTACTCGAACCTCCCAGGTACTTGCTTGATCGAAACTCTTTATATCCGAGGAGAATACACTCTTCGAACTACTGATGCTCTCTTCAGACTATACTCCTCGATCATTTTCAGGTATATCTCTCCCACATGGAATCCTTCTCAATCATTTTCTTCTCTTCGGACACACCTTAACCTTAAAATAGGGCTTTAAGCCCAATACACAATGTTGGGTTTTTTCCCCCACAGTACCTATATGTTAATTTTAAAAATGCTGAAAGTTTAGTTATTTTTTGACATATGTATTTATGGATTGTATTTTATTTAAATGAAAATTACGTTTATTTTTAGACTTTCTTCAATATGTATATTATCAGGTATGAGGGGCAAAAATGATAAGGTTTAAAAATTTTCAAATTATTTAAGATATTTCCACAAATTTTTTTTTCTCTTTTTTTTTTTTTTTTGAAAATTTTGCTGGGGCTAAGGCCCCCTTTGGTCATAAAATGGCTTTACTATTGTCATGGATTTGAAACTATGTATGATCGCATGAGTAAGTACTACAAGAGATAGCTTTAGATTTAAGGAAAAATCTATTGTAAAACTTCTGTTCTAGTTTAGTGAATTTGTTGCCTTGAGGATATTTTAGGTTAAATCCTCCCTAGTTTTTTTTTACCTTGAAACTAGACGACGTCGTTGGTTTTCCTAGGTCACCATATTGCTTGTCTTCTTTACTTTTCCGCGTTAAGTGATATGATTGTTTATGTTTAACATAGATTTGAATAATAAACCTAAGTAACTACTTTGTTAATTAATTAGGTTAAACAATCTAAGTGTACTGGGGTCTAAACAAACTTAACAGGTTTCTCATTTTGTGTGTACACACACACACACATATATATGATTTAGAATTTAATTGGTTTTAAATTTCCTTATTTAGGTTGTTGTGAGATAGAGTTGTTTTCCAAAAAAGACTAGTGGAAAACAATTTCTAAAAACAAGCAATAAATTTTATGTTGACTAATGATAGTTTTCCTTTGGCTTTTTTTTTTATGCTATCAAATATTAAAAATATGGAAAACTATCTTTACATAAGGTTTTCCAAAAAAATAAATAGTGTGTAATTAGATTTGGACTCTTTGATTTTTATACTCAATAATTCACTTAACAGTTGGCACAAATTTAAAAGTTAAATAGAATATGTGGTACAAAATTGAGAATCCATTTAAAATATAATTAAATTGTCTTTAAGTTTTGGCTATTAATATGAATAGATTTCCTTTATGAACTCACAAACGAAGTGCTAGAATTCTTATTTAATGTTTTTTTTTTTTTTTGAGTAAATCTTATGTAATGTTTTGTATATATAAACAAACAAACAAACAAACCAAACATGGTATCCCTTATTTTCATGAGCTAAACGAGTTGTTAGGTTAATTCCATGTAAGTTAGCAGAGCAATTAGATTCCATAAATGAAATTTCAATTCTTCGTTTTTAAATATTAACTGCGTAAACTAGTAATGATAATCCTATGGAATTGAACCTTAGGATTTAAACTCATCCTGACCAACCTTTTATTTTAAACTAGTCACAGACTCACGTAATGCGCGAGATAATTTTTTAAAATATTATTTTTTGTCAAGTAAAAAAATGAGAATAATAGTTGAAACTTATAAGTAATAGTTTCAAACTCATCTCACAATAATGTGATTACATTGTAATATATATAATAAATTTTATGTAAGTAAAGAGGTCTATATCATGATTTTTTGTGTGTATATATATATATATATATATAGGCAAGGAAACATGTTGCATTTTATTTTCAATTATTATATATGCAAAAATATTTTGTAATTCATTATAATAGAGTGAAATATGCTTCAAAACACAACACAATTAAAAAATGGAAAATGTATTGTAGGGTTAGGATTTGTGGCCCAAGCCCAAAACAATGAATTTGTAGAGAATGGGTGAAAGAGCTAGATTGACTATGGAATTGACAACAGTTAATCACAACCCCCAAGTATAAACCAGCATGAATTTACACGTAAAAATGAAATGAATTGGTGTCCGAAGAGGCATATCATTGATTATGTAGTGATTACAGTTCTCAGAGCTACAATAAAGCCTTTCTCTCTTCTCTATTGCCTTTTTTCCCCCCCTTCTTATCAGGAGCTTCTTTCCTTTATATAACCTCATTCCCCATCATCTCCATCGTCCACTTGTACTTCATCTGTGAACCTACTTGAGTATATGTCACGTCAAGTATCTCCTTTGGCTCTTTGTGAGTGGCAGTAGGTAAGGCTATACTGTTCAGGGGTCTTCTCCACATAAATGCGGCCAGAAAAGTTGCTGCAGTGCCTTAAATACGGTGGTAGCAGCTTTTCCTTTAGATATTTCCTCATTCTTATCGTCTCCAAGTATTCTCAGAACTTATCTTGATCAGTAGGAATGTTCGGAAGATCATTCTGACCTTTTATACATTCGATTGATTCATATTATTCGCGTTCGAGGAATAAAATCTCCTCGGACGGACGGCGATCTCCTCGGATTGTAACCATCTTTCTTTTCTAGGGATCCTTCTTCCAGATGGGTCTTGCCCTTACCACCTCCTTCTCTTCGGATGCACAGTAGTCCTCACATCGGGCTCTAGGCCCACTATGTTAGATTGGGCCTTCCCCCCCCCCCCATGTATAATTTTTATTAGAAAACATGAAAATGAATCTTGATGGTTTCATATGAAAGCTAACATTATTTTGCATTTTTGGAGAAGTTAATGAGCAATTTATCCAAACTTTGTTTCCATTTAATCACATAAGAACTATTATACAAAATTATAATAGTTTCTATTTTGATAATCACTAAACATATATGAGAATCAACTACTACAAAAAATTTGCTCCCCAAACTAAGGAAGCTAAATGTGTAGTTGATCTTAGTCAATCAATAAATAACATAAAAGGGTAGGGGAAAGCAAATGTATTCGCGGTATAATTGCTTATATATGTCCATATTTGTTTTTGTATATATTAATACTCTTGTTTTCTAAAATATTCATGTAGCAAATGTATCTTGTTTGATCTCTCCTAGGTCTACAGCTTTAGCCCAACTCACAGCATATAAACCAATAATCATGAAAAAAGAACCTAACAAAATGAAGCCAAACACAATTTCTAAATTTTAGTGATAATTAAAAGAGAGATTAAAAGATATCGCAATATATGTAGTGATAATTAAAAAAAAAATCATCACAAATACTATACTTAGGTAACGTTTGGATACAGCTAATAAGTTGTGCATCTACGTCTACTTTTTTTTTTTTGAGAAGCGCATTTCAGCTTTTCCAGTGGGTCCCGTGCACTATTCACAGGACCCACAAACCTTTTTTTTCAACAAAACTTTAATTAAAAATGAGTCCCATAGCACTATTCACACATTTAAAAATTATTTTGCTACAGTGTTTTCAGTTTTCAGCAAAATAAGCGGTATCCAAACACACCCTTTTTGGTTTTAAGAGAGATTAAAAGAGAACATATATAAATATAAAAAAATATATGTATAATTAGGAGAAGAGAAAAAAGTATATACAATACATAAGTGTTGAGGTAAGGGAAAGGTTGGAGAAGAGGAAGAGACTTTGTTGTTTTGGTAATTGAAAAATGTATTTATAACTGGTAAGTTACATAGTTAATGCGACGATGACGATGACGATGATAATTATATATATATATATATATATATATAGGGAAATTCTAACAAGTGCCCTTTTAATTGAAAAATGTATTTATAACTGGTAAGTTACATAGTTAATGCGACGATGACGATGACGATGATAATTATATATATATATATATATATATATAGGGAAATTCTAACAAGTGCCCTTAGGACACTCGTTAATAATCTATTTAAAGAAAGTTTTTATGGGAAATAAAAAAAAAACAGTAATTAATATTTTGATAGTTTTTTTTTATTTCCCATAAAAGTGGTATTAAAACTTCCTTAAAATGAATTATTAATGAGTGCCCTAAGGGCACTCGTTACCATGATCCATATATATATTGGCAAGGAAACATGTTGTATTTTACTTTCAATTATTATATATGCCAAAATATTTTGTAATACATTATAATAGAGTGAGAGATATGCATCAAAACACAGCACAATTAAAAAATGAAAAATGTATAATTTTTATTAAAAAACATGAAAATGAATCTTGATGGTTTCATATGAAAGCTAACATTATTTTTCATTTTTTGAGAAGTTAATAAGCAATTTATCCAAACTTTGTTTCCATTTTATCACATAAGAACTGTTAAACAAAATTATAGTAGTCTCTCGACAGAATAATCAAATGATATTCAATGCTAGGTGCAACGTATGGACATCAATGATAGATGAAGCCATAAAAGACATTCCCTGCCCAAGACAACTAAGAAGTAATGTACGAGCACCAACGGACGAATAACCATTAGCAAACAATAAAAGCCAGCCATTAATACCAACGGCTCCATATCCCATAAATGCAGATATTCATTCAGACAATGAATACAAGGGTAATAAAACCCACACAAACCAAAGGGAGAAAGGTACACAATTTCCATCCCAAAAACTATTCACAAATTGAATTCTTTTGTGATATACTTCAATTGAATTCCATTCTAACTTAATCATCAAAGGTCCTTTAGCACACACCACACCAGCATATTTCGTTTGCTCTATTTCATATTTTATTACAGGCCCGTCTCTAGATGAATCCAACACCTTCGTCCATTTGTATTGATGAGGAGTTCTACTGATGATTTTCTACATCATCAATACCCATTCCTTATTTTACTTTCATCATGTAGTACTAGGAATTTGACTTTTTTGGTTTTGTGCATCCTATTATCCTTAATATAAACTTTAGATATACAAGAAAATAATTTGATCACATCTCAATCACACACTTTTATGGATACCAATCTTAGAGCATTCCCATTAAAGATGTTAAAAGCTAAAAATGCTATATTTTAGCATCTCACTCCAAAAAAACACACTACAACAGAGATGTTATTGTTAAAAATTTTAGAAGTTGAGCTACAGTAGATAGTAGTCCACTGTAGCTCAAATCTTATAAAAATAATAAATTTTTAATACGTTTTCAATTAAAATATCTTCTCTCTCTCTCTCTCTCTCTCTCTCTCTCTCTCTCTCTCAGTATTCTCTCTTTTTCTTCTTTCTCCAGACTTTCTTTTCTCTCTCTTCTTTCTCATTTTCTTCACTCTTTCACTGGTTTCTCTCTTCTCTATCCTTTTTCTTTCTTTCTCATTGGTTCTTTCTATTTCTTCCTTTCTCCAACCTTATCGCCCTTGCCCTCTCTTGCTTGTCCCTCACTCTTTCACCGGTTTCCCATGGGTGTGAGTTACAGTGCTTCGGCAGTCACTGTAGGTCACCTGGTCATGGTGGGTATGGGTCATAGGTCATAATTTGATGGTGGATCAGATTTGGTGGTAGATGAAATTTTGTGATGGCTGGATTTTGTGTTTGTGATGGTGGTTGTTTTGTGATTTGGTGATTTGGTGGCTGGGTTTTTGTTTTGTGATTGGTGATTTGTAATTGAGGGGTTTTGATGGTTGTTTTGTAATTCGTGATTTGTGATGGCTGGGTTTTGGTAATTGTTTTGTGATAGGTTGTTTAATGGCTAGGTTTTGTGATTTGGTGGTTGTTTTGTCGTGGTGGTAGCTAGTGGTGGGTTGATTTTGGGTTGGGGTGTATGGTGGTGGTAGGTGGGTAGGTGATGGTAGCTGGTGGTGATGGTGGGTTTTCTAGGTTGGGTTGGCTGGTGGTGATTGTGGGTTTGTTGGGTTTATACTGGTTTGTTTTTGTTGGTGATTTTGGTGGTTGGGGGTTGGGTGGTGGTGGTGGTGGTGGTGGCAGCTGTGATTATGGGTGGTGGTTGTTGTGGCTGTGGCTGTGACAGTGGGTTTATACTGGTTTGTTTTTGTTGGTGATTTTGGTGGTTGGGGGTTGGGTGGTGGTGGTGGCAGCTGTGATTGTGGGTGGTGGTTGCTGTGGCTGTGACTGTGACAGTGGGTTGTAGGGAGTGGAAGAGATGAGATTAAGAAAAATAAATAAAAAATTTAATGAAGTGGTAAAAAATATAAAACCTTTGATGTTGGATATATTGTAAAATGAGTTGTTAAATCAGATAAAATAGGTTTTTGAAATACTAAATGCTAATTTTTTTGAGATCTTTGATGGAAATACTCTTAGGGTGACTATGTGGGTCTGTCTGTGCTAAGCCCAATTCAAACCCACCAGGCTTCTTTTTTTCTAACCCCTCTTTAAAAGCCCAGTCCGAAATGAATAAATCTCAGACTTAACTCACATTAGGCGCTCAGCTGAACAGTCAAGCCTATATTAAACATTATTAGGCCCACACTTCAATACTCATATCAAGGCCCAACCTGAGTTCATCAATCACACACTCAAAATTGCCCAACAAATCAGATTTGTACCTTTATGCCCAATCTGAACATAACAAAAACCCACAAATAAAAAATCCATCAAATCTAGTCCATCCCAAAATTCACACACACAATTCAACCAAGCCCAATGAAAAGCCTTCTTTAATAAAATTTGTCAAGCCCAAGACACAAAAATGCCCCAAAGCTTTTCCAGAATCACATTTTAACTAAAAAATATTCCAAATTAATATGTTGACCGCCCAAATGCTAACTAAAAAAAAGCCATTACAGAACCTTTATCACCCAAATACTCAGATCGGATCAAATGGTAAAAACTAGGAAAAATTAAAAAGAAGAATCCAACTGATAGGAAAAAAAAAAATTACCTTCACCAGACGTCGTATATCACCATGTGATCGAGTACACAATTACGCGGCTCCATCCGTGCACAGTTACACAGCTCCACCCGTTTAGGCGAATTAGGCACTTCCTCTCTCTCCTCTGGTGTTGGCTCTTCCTTGATTGGAAGCGGCGGCACTGTCCGCACTGCCTCTATCTGAGGCTGGTTGCGTTGATGATGGTTGATGAATCAAGAAAATTCACCAATGAATCGCACGATGCTCCTCTCGCTTCGTATGCTAACCTGCACGAAACAAAAGAGAAAACCTATCGAAGAACACCGGTGTGGTGCCGGCCAAACACCCTCCGAAGGTTAAGTCAGAAAGTATGCTCACAACTCTAGAGTGCTAGAGAGGGTTAATTATATGTACCTTGGCTTGTGAGGGTATTGGTGCTTTTATAGTGGCTTGAGGTTGACATCTCTTCCTTGGCGCGAAAGTCTTTTCCTTATAGGACTCTTCTTGTAGAATCCTAGACGTGATGAATAAGTCTCCTCCTTATGCGGAAGATTTTTACCAAGTATATAAGATTTTCGGAGTCCTACTAGCACAAGGACTCTATTTGGGCCCTTATGAGAATGGGTCAAAACATCCCCCATTAGGGGCTCAGCAGGCCCATGGACACCTAGCCCACCATTCTTCACTCCGTCCATATCCGATCCGCTCACATCAGGTCCGTCCAATGGGGGCCCGTGCAAATGATAGATCCGTTCATTCGGGCATAAGCGGACCATATTCGGTCCGTCCAGTCACATAAGACATTTCAAGATATTTTTCCCCTTTCAGTTGCCCCCTCACCCGATGGGTCCGTCAGCAATTATGAACGGACCCGTGGGGTGACGGATCTAAAACTCAGTACGCCTATCTGTAAATTTTCATCCGTACATTGCTGAATCAGGAGCTGACGTATTAATGCGTAGTGCCAAATGTCAATCTGTCAGTGGCTGTTGTTTTGGAACGAGGCGTCGCTTCGTCTTCCGTGCACTCCCAGTATAAATATCAGCCCTTCACCTCTCATTTCTCCACTTGCTACTGGAAGAGATTTGTCAGAGTGAGTCCGTCACGTCTGTCAGAGCACAATCCGTTCACTCAAGCATCCGTCGCTCGTAGCATCCTACTCCAAGCTTCTGGTGAGTTATTTTATATCCGTCCTTTCTTTTTCCTTTTGCATTTACTTTATGTGTCCGTCGTTACTTCCAACCCCGTCAGAGTCTTAGGTTTTGTCATTACATGTAGGCCATGTCTAGTGCGTCAAGTAACCAGTCGGTCGTTCCCGACGGGGCGGATTACGAAGGGGTTTACCCGTCAGGTCCCAAAGACTACGACGTCCCGAGCGAGAGTAGTCCGTCGTCATCTTCCTCGTCCTCAAAATATGAGGGCCTGGAGATGATTGAAGTCCAAGAGGTGTCAGACGACGAAGAGCAACTAGTGAGGTCCGTTGTGGGGGTTGATGGACTTAGGGAGTTCGTCCTGCCCCCAGAGTGGACGGTCAATGCCTTCACGTCAACCATCAAGGAGGGTCACTTCAATACCCTTAGGGACCGCTACCAAATTCTAGACCACATCCCACTCCGTCTACCATATAAATCAGAGAAATGTTATTACGAAGGAGTTGACGGAGTGGGTGTGTACGAGCAAGTGCTTAAGGCCGGTCTGAGGTTCCCGTTGAGTTCGCTACACCGCGAACTCTTAAACTACCTAGGCATCTCCGTCAGCCAGGTGTCCCCCAACGCTTGGAGAGTCTTTATTGCCATGGAGGTCCTATACGGAGCCATGTCGGACGGAGCGAGGAGGCTTTCAATAAAGGAGTTCCTCCATTGCTACCGTCCGGATGAAATCGACAAGTCGAGGGGCATGTACAGCTTTGTCCCTAGGAGTTCCGTCCTGAAGGTCATTTATGAGACCCTGGACTCGAATAGGGACTGGAAGAGTCGCTACTTTTTTATGGAAGGAAAGGACTGGATGTGTCATCCAGGGGAGACAAATTTCATGCCCGTCGACACAGTTTGGGGCATTTTAAACTCATCTGGTATGGTCCGTCATAAACTACTCCGTTCATTTATGTAATTTGTAATGTTTCTAACCTCCGTCTTCTATTTTGCAGTTCGACGGCGTCCCCAAGTTACACTTGAGGAATTCAGTTTCCTTGAGAAAATTTTTTCCAAGACAACACCAGAGGAGAGGACGTGGGCCAAGCTCGTCAACCTCAATACTATCCATTGGTATTGCGACGGTCCTGAGCCCTCCCCGGCCGCCTTAAAGTACGAGAAAACGACCCGTCTGCGTAAGTCCGTCTACCTCATGCCCTTTTACTCTTTTTTTTTTTTTTATATATCATTATTATTGCTCCTCAATTCGTCATCCTTTTTCAGAGATGGAGGATGCCAAAAGACGAGCGGCCATAAGACTTCAAGCCGCGAAGAACAAGCAAACCGGGACGGACCCCATGGGGACAGGCTCTAGTAAGCCCTCTCTAAAACGGAAGCTGCCCGTGAAGAGCGACCGTCCGCCTAAGCAGCCTAAGGTCCCTTTGGACCCGGTCCTCGGCTTGATGGCTGAGGGGAGTAAGTCAGCACCTCCGGCCAAGCACGGCAAAGGCAAAGGGCTGATGACGGGTCAGCCAGGTTAGCAGAAAAAACCACCCGTCTTGCTCCGTGAGGATTCCAAGTATGCCTTGGAAAGGATGTCGTCGATCATCACTACCGACGACTACGAGGATCTTGGGAATCACTCGACGGAGACGATGGGAGAGACGGGCCTCTTCAGCATTGCCCAGGTCATTATCCGTCTTCCTTACTCCATCCGTTCATCAATTTTTGTCTTATATTTTGCTGACTTATTTTTGTCGACCTCAGGCTATGATCATGACGAAGGGCCTCATGGGACGGTGTCTCAACCATGAGACGACCATTGGCCGACTCCGTGAGAAGGCTAAGATGACGGAGGGGGAACTGCTTGACCTGAAGGCCTGGAAGGTCACCCAGGAGAAGAAACTAAGGATGGACGAGACGGCCCGGGATGAGGCCGTTCAGCTGGTTAACGGTCTGAAAAAGGAGTTGGTGGACAAAGACAACGAAGTCCGTCATGCCAAGGAGGACGCCGTACGCGAGTACCGTGACTCCAACGAGGTTATCGCGGAGCTGAGTTTTGTTTATAACGACGGGTTCGACGATGCCCTCCGTCAGGTGAGGAGGTTGTACCCCGATCTAGACTTGTCCGCCGTCTCCGTCTTTGCCCCGGAGCTGTCCACTGCTCAGCCTGCTCAGTCGGAGGACACTGAAGCTCTTTTTGACGAGGATGGCCTTGTCCGTGAAGCTCCAATGGATCACACTGCTGCGGACAGCAAGGCCAAAGATGTTGAGGACCGTCCAGACGAAGAGGGAGACGGAGCTTGATTTTGCCTTGTAATAACTTAGTTTTTTTTTTTTTGTTGTAAGTGTGGAACAATTTATAACACCCGTCATGTTTTACGGGGTCTATTTATACATTGACCGTTCAGCATGCTCATTTCATGCTGGGTCCGTTGACCTTCTCTTTTATCTTTTTGGAATGCCTGTTTATTTTTATTGCCTTCTCATGTTTAAGTGAGCTCCGTCCTGTTTATTATGGTACGTCCTTCCATACTATTTTGCTTTTGAATGGTTTTTACATGTCCGTCATGTATAATTTGAATCCATCCGTTGGGTATATTGTTTATTGACCATGCCCGTTATGCATAATTTGAATCCATCCGTTAGGTAGGCTGTTCTTTGTATCAGTCCGTCGGGTATCATACTTAGTTTTCCTTTGTGAGGTCTGTCTAAGTAATGGACGTTATCCTGGGTTCGCTTCCTTACACGGACTTAGTATTGTCCGTCTATTTGGGTTGACCCGTCCGCTTGTGGACGACGCTACAGGTCCGTCCACTACTTGGCTTAAAGATTTTTATCCTCATGGAACGGTCCATCCATTTCGGGGATAACTTGATTAGCTTGTCCATTATCTGGACTTAGGCTTTCATCCTCTTGGGATGATCCGTCCACCTCGTGGACAGTCTTATTGATCCGTCCATTATATGGACTTTAGTTTTCATCCTCTTGGGATGATCCGTCCACTTTGTGGACAGTCTTATTGGTCCGTCCATTATATGGACTTTAGTTTTCATCCTCTTGGGATGATCCGTCCATTTTGTGGACAGTCTTATTGGTCCGTCCATTATACAGACTTAAGTTTTCATCCTCTTGGGATGATCTGTCCATTTTGTGGACAGTCTTATTGGTCCGTCCATTATACGGACTTAAGTTTTCATCCTCTTGGGATGATCCGTCCATTTTGTGGACGGGCTTATTGGTCCGTCCATTATACGGACTTAAGTTTTCATCCTCTTGGGATGATCCGTCCATTTTGTGGACAGCCTTGTGATATTGAATTAAACAGACTAGGCAGGAAAGATTTTGTTGCCTGAAAGAAGTCTTTATAGGGAAATGATGCCTGCCCCCTTGGGCTTAAAAAGGCATTAGTAGAGAGGTTTGTTCAAAGTAAAAGCATAGAAAGTAAAAATTGTTCTTCAAAATAAAAACTACTGAAAACTTTAGATATAAGCTGGAATGCTTGCAAAGGGTGGATGTCTCTTCTCGTTGCATCTATTGGTAGTACCTCCGCAGGTGCTCAGTGTTCCACGGGTGTTGTAGTCTTCGTCCGTCCATGGTTTCGAGGTGGTAGGTTCCTTTTCTCTGCCAAGATGAGATCTTGTAAGGCCCTTCCCAGTTTGGACCGAGTTTTCCTTGCGAGGGATCTTTAGCTGCTCCTATGACCTTCCGAAGCACAAGGTCTCCGATCTGGAAGTCTCTGTGTCTGACTTTGGAGTTATAGTATTTTGCCATGAGGTTTTGGTATCGAGCTATCCTTTGTTCAGCTATGGCCCGGGCTTCGTCGACTAGATCTAGCTGAAGCCGCAAAGCCTCTTCATTCTTGCCTTCATCGTAGCTCTCCACTCGATAGGTTGTAAGACCTATTTCTGCTGGAATGACGGCCTCGCTCCCGTATGTTAGCCTGAACGGCGTTTCCCCTGTCGGTGTTCTTGCCGCCGTGCGATATGCCCATAAGACACTTGGTAACTCATCGGGCCATGTACCTTTTGCCCCCTCGAGCCGGGTCTTGATGATTTTGAGCAGGGACCGGTTCGTGACTTCAACTTGGCCATTTGCCTGTGGATGTGCGGGCGACGAATAGTGATTCCTGATGCCCAACTCCGAGCAAAAATCTCGGAATGCCCTGTTGTCGAACTGTTTCCCATTGTCGGAGATGAGGACCCTTGGTATCCCGAATCTGCATACGATATTCCTCCATACGAAACCTCTGATGTTCTTCTCCGTGATAGTTGCTAGAGCTTCCGCTTCGACCCACTTAGTGAAGTAGTCGATCCCTACTACCAAGAATTTCAGCTGTCGCGTGGCCGTCGGGAGAGGGCCCATGATGTCTAGTCCCCATTGGGCGAACGGCCAAGGGGCCGTCATGAGTGTCAGCTCTTCGGTTGGTTGCCTAATGAGGTTACCAAACCTTTGACATTTGTCACAGATCTTGACGTAGGTTTGCGCATCCTTCTGCATTGTGGGCCAATAGTATCCTGCCTGGATCAGTTTGTGTACCAGAGACCGCGCCCCCGAATGGTTTCCGCAGATGCCTTCATGGACCTCTCTCATTACATAGTTTGCTTCCTCGTGACCCAAACACCTTAGATATGGTCGTGAGAATCCCCTTTTGTATAAGACGTCATTGATTATTATGAACCGCGAAGCCCAGTCTTTCAACTTTCTGGCTGCGTCCTTGTTGTCCGGGAGCGTGCCTTCCTTTAGGTAGGCCATTAGGGGTGTGGTCCAATCGTATTCTGGATTTACCTCCTGCACTTCCGTCTTGCTGTCAATAATTGAGGAGTACTGGATGAAGGATAACACCCGATCGGGGGTCGTCATGGCCACTGCGGAGGCGGCTTTTGCGAGCCGGTCAGCACATTCATTCTCCTCCCTTAGGATCTAGACGAATGTGACCTGGAGGGAGTCGATCCGTCTTCTGACTTCTTCCAAGTATTTCTTCATTTTTTCCCCTTTGCATTCATAGGTACCACTAATCTGGCTGACTACCACCTGCGAATCGCAATGTATGACCATGGCTTCGGCGCCTGCTGCTTTCGCCAGGTCTAATCCTGCCAACAATGCCTCGTACTCGGCCTCATTGTTGGTCGTCGAGAAGTCCAATCGGATCATGCACTCGATCGTGTCTCCGTCAGGGGTCTGAATTACCACCCTAGCGCCTCCAGCTAGCCTAGTTGATGATCCATCCGTGTGGATATTCCATAGTCTGAGGGCTTGTGGCTCCTGTTGCCCCGTTTGCGTATATTTGGCGATGAAGTCAGCTACGGCTTGGCCTTTTATTGCGGTTCGCGGACGGTAGTGTATGTCAAACTCGCTTAGCTCTATTGCCCACAGGGCCATTTGTCCGGCTGCTTCGGGGCTGCTCATTGCCCTTTTTAGGGTTTGATTTGTTAGGACGATGATGCTGTGGGCTTGAAAGTACGGTTTCAGTTTTCGAGCTGCGGTTATCAGCGCGAAGGCCAGCTTCTCCATGTGGGGGTATCTTTCTTCAGCCCCCCGGAACCTCCTGCTTACGAAATAGACGGGCCGCTGCGCCCCTTCCTCTTCCCTTACTAGGGCCGCGCTTACTGCCCCCCGTGAAATGGCTAGGTATAAGTAGAGATCTTCCCCTGGTTTGGACGGGCTGAGCAAAGGTGGCGAGGAAAGGTATCTCTTTAGATCTTCAAATGCCTTCTGGCACTCATCCGTCCACTCGAATGATTTCTTCAGGATGCGGAAGAACGGTAAGCACCTGTCTGTTGCTTTTGAGACGAACCTATTCAAGGCGGCAACTCTGCCGTTCAAGCTCTGTACCTCCTTTGTTGTTCTTGGGGGTTCAAGCTCCATGATGGCCCGTATTTTCTCTGGATTGATCTCTATTCCTCTTTGGGACACCATAAAACCCAAGAATTTTCCTGCCGTCACCCCGAATGCACATTTGTCCGGATTCAGCTTCATGTTGTATGACCGTAGGGTGTCGAATGTCTCCTTGAGGTCGCTCAGATGGTCTTTTTCGAAAAGGCTCTTGACCAGCATGTCGTCAACGTAGACCTATACGTTTCTCCCAATCTGGTGTGCGAACATCTTGTCCATTAATCTTTGGTATGTTGCCCCGGCGTTCTTGAGTCCGAACGGCATCACTTTGTAGCAAAAGAGGCCTTGGCTGGTGACGAAGGACGTTTTCTCCTGATCGTGTTCCTCCATCTTGATCTGGTTATAGCCCGAGAAGGCATCCATAAAACTTAAAAGCTGGTGTCTGGCCGTGGAGTCAACTAGTGCATCTATCCGCGGGAGGGGGTAACTATCCTTTGGGCATGCTTTGTTAAGGTCCGTGAAGTCGACGCACATCCGTCACTTTCCACTGGCCTTCTTGACCATGACCACGTTTGCCAACCACTCTGGGTAATATACTTCCCTTATAAAACCCGCCTCCAGTAGCTTTCCGACCTTTTGCGCTATTGCTCTGTCCCGTTCAGGAGCGAAAACTCGCTTTTTCTGCCGGACCGGGGGGGTTGAAGGGTTCACATTTAGCTTGTGGACTATGACAGAGGGGTCGATCCCGGGCATGTCTTCATGGTTCCATGCAAAGATGTCCTGGTTTCTCCTAAGGAAGGTTATGAGGGCCTGGCGCACAGATTGGCAGGCCAATGTTCCAATTCTGGTTGTTCGCTCTGGTTTGGACTCGTTGAGTATTACTACCTCCATCTCTTCAGCTGGTTCTGCGACCGTCTGCTGTTCTTCTATGCACATCGCATGATGGTGATCTTCCATTTCTAGCATGGCAATGTAGCACTCTCGGGCTGTCGCCTGATTCCCTCGCAATTCTCCAATCCCATAGTCCGTTGGGAATTTGATCATTAGGTGGTACGTGGATGTTGCTGCTTTCCATGAGTTAAGTGTGGGTCGTCCGAGAATACCGTTGTAAGCGGAGGAGCAGTCTACTACGAGGAACATTACATTCCTAGTGAGTTCTTGAGGGTAATCACCCACCGTTACCGGGAGTGTGATGGAACCTATTGGGAATACCCTGGTTCCTCCGAAGCCGAAAAGGGGAGCGCTTGCCGGCATTAATCGTGCTCTGTCTATCCCTATTTGCTGGAATGCTGGATAGTATAGAATGTCTGCTGAGCTGCCGTTGTCGATTAGCACTCGGTGGACGTTGTAGTCCCCCACACGTATACTGACGACCAGCGCATCGTCATGCGGATGATGAAGTCTCCTTGCATCTTCTTCGGTGAATCCTATGATAGGGCTCTCCATCCGTGTGGTATTGGGCCCCGAGCCCGTCATGTGGACGTTCAGGACCGATCTTAGGTACATTTTTCGAGCCTTTTTGGAAGAACTGGTGGATGCGGTTCCCCCCACTATCATCCTTATGTCTCCGATGGGGGGTCTCGGACGCTCGTTATCCCGACGGGGGGTCGGTTCTTGGCGATTATGCTCTGTTTTCTCTTTGTTGACGAATTTCTGCAACTTCCCTTGTCTAATGAAGGCTTCAATCTGGTGCTTTAGGTCGTAGCATTCGACCGTGTCGTGGCCATGGTCTCGGTGGAAACGACAATACTTGTCTCGCGACCGTTTGCTTGGGTCGCTCTTTAGTTTTCCCAGGAATGTCAGCTTCTCCTCGTCTTTGATTTGCATCAAGACTTGGTCAATCGGAGCGTTCAGGGGGGTAAAACTTGTGAACCTTCCACTCGGGGGTTTTGGGCGTCTGTCGTCTCTTCTGTCCCCTGCCCTTTGTCTTTTCTGCCCTTGGTCCTGGCGCATGTCAGCCTGGCGTTCTCTCTTCTTGGGCCTTTCTTCCCGCGCAAGCAGCACGTCTTCCGCGTTCATGTATTTGGTGGCCCTGTAGAGTACTTCTGACATGGTTTTGGGATCGTTTTTGTATAGCGAGAACAAAAACTTGCCCTCCCGCAATCCGTTCGTGAAAGCTGCCACCAGTATCTTGTCGTCGGCTTCGTCAATTGAGAGGGCTTCCTTATTGAAGCGGGTCATGTAAGATCTTAGCGTCTCGTCTTCTCTTTGCCTGATGCTCATCAAACACGCTGTGGACTTCTTGTACCTGTGTCCCCCTATGAAGTGCGAGGTGAACTGAGAGCTCAGTTCTTTGAAAGTGCTAATGGAGTTCGGTGTCAACCGACTGAACCAAATCCTCGCGGAACCCTTCAGTGTAGTTGGGAAGGCCCTGCACATGATTTCGTCCGGTACCCCCTGTAGATACATCAGGGTTTTGAAAGTTTCCAGGTGATCAAGAGGATCCTTCATCCCGTCATAGCTCTCTATATTCGGCATGCGAAACTTGTGGGGTAGGGGGAAGGAGTTCACGGCCGCAGTGAAGGGTGAATCGGTACGATTGACCAGATCGTCAAGGTCACTGGAGACTCGCCCCTTGAGGGCGTTCATCATAACCTCCATTTGTTCCCTCATTGCCTGCATCTCGGCAGCAATATGTGGTGGAGTCGCATCCGTGAGGGATGGCATGCTCACGTGCTGCCTCTCCGGCCTGCTTGGGGCGTGGCTGCCCTCAGGTCTCTCTTGATTCCTGTTTGGAGCACTAGTCCCTTCCTGATCCTCTAGCCGGTTATTTAGTGCTGCATTCTTCTGGCGCAGCTGTTCCTCCAAGTCGAGGTTCTGTTTGGTGAGACGCTCCACGGCGGTGCTAAGGGTCCGAACTTGTCTCTCGAGGGCAGTCGTGGGTGGTTCTTCTCCTTGCACGTCATTAGTAGTTGCCATTGAGCAAGTGAGTACCATGCAACTTTTTAGTCCGGGAAACGATAGTATGGCTTAATTACTCGAAATTTCCCACAGACGGGGCCAACTGATGAATCAAGAAAATTCACCAATGAATCGCACGATACTCCTCTCGCTTCGTATGCTAACCTGCACGAAACAAAAGAGAAAACCTATCGAAGAACACCGGTGTGGTGCCGGCCAAACACCCTCCGAAGGTTAAGTCAGAAAGTATGCTCACAACTCTAGAGTGCTAGAGAGGGTTAATTATATGTACCTTGGCTTGTGAGGGTATTGGTGCTTTTATAGTGGCTTGAGGTTGACATCTCTTCCTTGGCGCGGAAGTCTTTTCCTTATAGGACTCTTCTTGTAGAATCCTAGACGTGATGAATAAGTCTCCTCCTTATGCAGAAGATTTTTACCAAGTATATAAGATTTCCAGAGTCCTACTAGCGCAAGGACTCTATTTGGGCCCTTATGAGAATGGGTCAAAACATCCCCCATTAGGGGCTCAGCAGGCCCATGGACACCTAGCCCACCATTCTTCACTCCGTCCATATCCGATCTGCTCACATCAGGTCCGTCCAATGGGGGCCCGTGCAAATGATGGATCCGTTCATTCGGGCATAAGCGGGCCATATTCGGTCCGTCCAGTCACATAAGACATTTCAAGATATTTTTCCCCTTTCAATGGTAAATCATCACTGCGAGGATGCCGGTTACTGTTGTTAGAGCCAAGATACTCCCCAGCACAAGGGGAAACGGGGGGCAGGGTGGGGATTGTGAAGAGAGGGTTGGAATTAGTGTTGCAATGATGGTGGTAAACAACATGAACAGGGCAAACATGGTTGAAATATTTGGATTTTGGAGTTGGAGCTGAAGGTCGTCTGTTCTGAAATAGCCATAAAGTCAAAGTCATGCTTTTTTTTTTAGTTGCTTGGATCACCATCGTTTGGTAGATAGTCTCAGGCAGTCTCAGATCTAGACTTCACCAACCTTGCTCTTCCCATGTTGACTTCTCCGTCTTGTTTTACACTAGTGTTGTATTTATTTTTGTATGTAGCTCTTTTGTTTTTGTTTTTGTTTGTTTTTTTTTTCCATGCTCGGCTGCTAAAACAATAAAAAGCCTAAAATACCTCTCAGTCTTACTCTGAAATCGAAAAATAACCTCAAAAAAAAAAAAAAAAGGCTCACTGCTTTAAACCCACATGGACCTTTCTATTTTTTTTATAATTATATACAGCATCGTAGACCCTTCGTGGAAGATAAAAAAAGTCTTTGATAATCATATTTATTTTATCCTAGCTAGTTAAGAACATGCAAAAGTCCTTAAAAATGCAAATAGGGGTACACTATTCACAAAAACCCTACATTCGGTGATCTATTTTTCAAAGTATTTTACGACATGCTGCAATTACATCTAAATATAAATGTTACTGTAGCAACATCTAAATCATTTTTCCTATTTATTTATCCACTCTTCTCTCCCTCGGACTTCTTCTCTCTCACTCCTTAGATTTAGGTCATCATTCTAGGTCGTCATTTAGATCTAGGTGGTAGTCACGGTTGTTTTTCGCTGGGGTGGATTGTTAGTGCTGGTGTTGTTGGGTTTAGTTTTGGTGGTTATCATGGTTTAGGTGGGTTGTCAGTGTATGTTGTGGCAACCGTAATAATTGAAAATAATATTATGAAATTTTTTTATATAATCATCTTCACACTTTATTTATATATATATATATATATATTAATGGAAAAGAATAAATGTTATGAAAATAAATTCACTTACACAAGATTAAAGAAGAGAGAAGAAAGAAAAAAAAAAAAACACAAGAAATTTACATGATTTAGCAATTTGCCTATGTACACAGATGGTGATAGAGAAAGTTTCACTATAAAATAAGGAGATTACAATAGTAGCACACAAACATTCTCACAAGTTTCCAACACCAAATATATACTTGGCTCTCTATCACAATGAATAAAGAACACCCTATTGTATTTGCTAAAGTCTATTTTGTGGCTACTTCTTTCTCTCAATGTAAATTAAGATTTTTCCATTAAGAATAAAGAACACCATATTCACAATACACCTAGATATTTCACCAAATGTTCTATCAAGCCTCTCAGCTCTTCCATTTTGTTGAGACATTCTGGTACCATAAAGTGCCTTCTAATGCCATACTTTTCACAAAACCTCAAAAACTCATTATTTGTGTACTAAGTGTCATTATCAGTTTTAAGACACATGACATTCCTTCCAGTTTGGTTTTCCACTTCAATGTTACACTTCTTGAACTTTGCAAATGCATTAGATTTGCTCTTCAAAAAGTAAACTCAAACTTTCTAAGAATAGTAATCAATGAAACTCATATAATACCGAGATCGATCTTTAGAGACAACCTTCGCCAGTTCCAAAATATCATAATGAAAATAATCCAGAATTTCCTTTGTATTGTGTTTGGAAGTTTCAAATTGCACCTTACACTACTTTCCCAAAAGGTAGTATTTAAAGAAATATAATTTACATGACTTAACTCCAACCAACAGATTTCTTTTCTGCAATTCCCTCATATCACGCTCACCCAGGGATGGACTCAGAATTTTAAGCCAATGAGGGTTGGAGTACAAAGGAAAAAAAGAAAAAAGAAAAAAGAAAAAGAAAAAACCCCTCTAAATAGGCATCATCTAGTATTAAAAAAAATATAAATACCCAAAATTGTTGTTTCTAAATACATTAAAAATGCAATCATTACCTAAAAAAAATTAATACTAGACTGGCTAGGATTTTTTTTTTTTTTTTTTTTGGTTGAAGTTAGATCATTCACATGGTGGTGCTAAAAATTTAGCTTTTAACACCTCAAAAATGTACTTTATCTATTTTACCACCTCAATTTACAATGCATATAATATCAAATGTTCTATTTTTTTTATCACTTCATTTAAAATAATATAAACAACTCATTAAAATAATAAAGGAAGAGAGAGAATTTGATTTTTTTAATTGAAGGACGAGATATAATCTTAATGAAATATTATATTTTATTTTTAACAACTTGCTACAGTCAATTGCAAAGAATTTAGCTTTAACTTTTCCAATAACAAATGAATTTTTGGTTCTTTGGTGGTAAAATAGTTTTTTTTTTTTTTTTGGTAAAATATAATCACCATTGTGAATGTTTTTATTATTTTTTGGGATGGATAATTGCTATTTGGGTGAGCCTAACTAGGCTTATTGAGAAGAAGGAGGCCTAAGGTTTTGGAAGGGAGGCTCAAGTATAAAAATGAAATATATAATAACTATTAAAAAAAAAATGGACCCAGGTGGGGCTCGGGCCCCCACCTGTATCCGCCCTTGTGCTTACCTATATACCCTAATCACTTATGCCACAAGAGTATATCATCCTGCTCAAATTTAGTAATTGCAGCAACTTGACCTACAATGGTGCTGCCAAAAAATCTGTAGATATTATCATCTACTTTTTGTCTCTTCATCATAATTCATAACTAAAGCACCCTTTGATATCTTCATTATCTCATTTTTAAACTTATAGATAAAGCCATTTTGAAATCTAGAACATGCTTACATCCTATAATGTTCTCACGACATTATTAAACATCTTAACTTAATTGTTCTTATTCTAACAACTTTGCAAGCGACATTATTTTCCATTAGCACAGAACCGTAATTAAATAATTTGTAAGTGTTGAACCAATCCCTGTGGAGTCACATGGAACAAATATGCTGAATCTAGAACCTAAGAATCAATCAAACGGTTAGATTTGATGAAACAGAACACAAGTCTCCATTTGAATTTGCATCTACTTCCACTTCATTAGTAGATCTTGAGGACCCTTCCTTGTTTTTATCCTTGTCTCTTTTCCACTCTGGATGGTCTCGACGTATTGGCCCTTCTTTTGGCATTTATATTACTTCACTATCTTACTCTTGGATTTGGGTATACTATGTCCCCTGGTAGAACCATTTGTCTTGTCTTTCTCCCTTCCATGATATTGATTACCCTTTACCATGAGCCCTTCACCAAAACTCTTACTCGGATTTTATTTACGATGGTAGTGATCCTTCAAGACTCCTAAGATCTCTTTAAATTCCAAAGTCTCCTTCCCCCAACATAGGATTGTAACCAAATGTTAGTAGGAAGCCTAGATCAAGGTTAAAACCATCATCGCGTTATCTTCATCGTTGAATTTTGTATTGATCCTCAACATGTCACTGATAAGTTGGTTGAACGTGTTGATGTGCTACACCAAATCTGCACTCTTAACCATCTTAAGCCCATAAAGTTTCCACTTAATATTCAATTTATTTTTGAGGGACTTGGACATATATTGGCTCTTCAACTTCAATCATATAGCAACAGTTGACACCTCATCCATGACATCATACATAAGCTCATCTATCGGACATAGTCAAATTGTACTCATTGTCTTCATCTCGAGTTCTTCCCACTTGTCATCAATCATCTTCTTTGGTTTCTTTGTTTTCCATACAAAGCCTTCAACAAGCTTTGTTGAACTAACATTTCTTTCATGATTCTCTGCCATAACCTGAAGTTACCAATCTTGATTACGTCTACCTTGAAAATAGAAGCATTAACCTCCATTAGATCAACCAACCTGGAGCTTTGATAACAATTTTTGTGAAAATAAACCCACTTACGTAAGATTAAATAAGAGAAGAAAAATAGACACATCGAACTTAACTATGTCTATCTTGGCAATAGAAACATTAACCTTTATTAGATCAACCAACTTGGTGCTCTAATACCAATTTTTTTTGAAAATAAACTCACTTACACAAGATTAAAGTAGAGAGAAGAAAAATAGACACAGAGAAGTTACGTGGTTTGGCAATTTGCCTACATCTATAGGCGATAACAGAGAAAATTCCACTATAAAATAAGGATATTATAATAGTGGCATGCAAACACTCTCACAAGACCTAAACCCCAGAGTCTCTCCCATAAAAATTAAAGAACACCCTATTGTATTTACTAAGCCTATTGTGCTGCTACATCTTTCTCTCAACACAATTATGTGCCTACATCACATAATATAATATAATATATAATAGGCAAAGGTCGGCTACTACTGCAAGTCCTAAACCAAGGACATGGTTTTCTAGTGCATGTCATACACCAAAGTAGAGTCCTATTACTACTAGGGCTATGTAAACTACCTTTGACCAGTAATAGTCAACCACACAACAATAAATTATTATTGAGATATATCCTATTATCAAATTTTCTTAATATCTTTTAAGAGGTAACACTTTTTTTTCTTTTTTTCTTTTTTTTTTTTTTAATTCTTCAATCAAAACTAATGAAGCAGAATATATATATATATATATATCACAAAAGAAACCTAATTACTAATTATTTCATATTTTTCCCTTTGTAATCAAAACTAATGAAGCAGAATATATATATATATATATATCACAAAAGAAACCTAATTACTAATTATTTCATATTTTTCCCTTTGAAAAAAAAAATCTATTTTTTTGATTAAAAAAATGTTACTGATAATAGCTTAATTTTTCATATTTATATCATTGTTAGAAAGCATTATCATACTTATTTTGAGTTAATTCATGAATTTTATAGGTGGTTTTGGAATAATGCTTAATAATCAATTTTGTGTTTAATTGAATTTTAATGCGTGAATTTGTTTTTTATAAGATAATGAAATTAAATAAGTGAATTTGTGCAAAGAAGAAAACTAATGGACTTTGCTATTACAAGGGCCATGATGAAGTCAAGGAATGCCAACCCAATTAAATTCAAGTCCAATTGGAGTAAGGAATCAAAAGAAATTTGTATTGAATCCAGGTCAAGTTCGGATTAGTATTTGGAGCATAAAATTCGGCTCAAATATCCAATCAAGATGATTCAAGTTGGTGTAGAAATTTAACTTAAACGGTAACAACTTTGTAGCTTACAAAAAGTTTGAATTCTGAAGTTAAATGGGTTGAAAACGTCGGTTAAGTGAAACCTAAAAACTTGATATTTTCTCTAAACAGAAATTCAACTTGTAATAGGATTCCTTGACCTATTTAAAGGCTCTATAGGGCAAAATTCAGGACAGA
The DNA here is from genome assembly GCF_002906115.3 of Quercus suber. Classification (NCBI taxonomy): domain Eukaryota; kingdom Viridiplantae; phylum Streptophyta; class Magnoliopsida; order Fagales; family Fagaceae; genus Quercus; species Quercus suber. Next base: position 127,867 of record NW_027069718.1, read on the forward strand.
GCTTGTTAGGACACATGTGATTCATGTTAGGAACATATGTCACTATTTTATGTAATTGGCTAATCTTTTGACAAAACGCACTTTACTTGTAATTGGGTAGATCTAGGATGTGTTTAATACTTCAAGGAACATTGTTTCAAGTTCAAATATTAAAGTCATGCAAGTCTGTCCAAGAATTAATTCAGAAAGTGTTATTCATTAAAACTCGACAACTAGCATCTATCGCAATTTAAAGAGAGCTGCTTCAACCCGAAGCTTGACAGCTGCTCGACAAATAGCCTATCTGTCGAGATTTATGAAGTTTAGTTTTTCAGGACTATTTTTCATCCAATCCGTGAATGTATGTTTAGGCCTTCTTTTCTCACAACTCTAAACATATATAAAGATTATTTTAAGAGTGGTCAAAGCTGGCACAGTTGCACAAGTGTGAAGTAAAGTCTTGTTCATGCAAATTGTGACCAAAGACAGAAGAGTTCATCTTTCTCTTCAAGAAGTTACTGTGTTTGTACACCGTAGGATTTTGTGACCAAGCAACTTCACGATCTTCATCGTCTAGATGAACTGAAGAACTTTTCAGCCAACATCTTTTTTTAAGTTGGTGATCAAGTCACGTATTGGGATCCGCACAATTGGTTAGTCACACATTGGGAGCCATGCATTGAAAACAGTGGTGACTCCAAGAATTTTTTTCAGGGTGTTCCTGGGTGGACTTGCTCTGTTACAATTTTTTTTCTTCAGATTCTCTGTTACAATTTTTTTTTTTAGCTTTTTCTTTCTGCTTGAAAATAATGTTATGAATACCGTTTTGGATCCTATTTTGGTTTGTTTAGTGAAACGAAATATTTCGGTACCGATCTATTTTGATGTACCGTTTCAGGGTGTTTAGGAGTTTCTAAAAAAAATTAAAAATAATATTGTAAGGACTCAACTTGGATTAACCCTGAGTGATGGGTTTTTAGCCCAATAAGCCCAAACAATAAATTTATAGAGAATGGGTTGACAGGTTTAGGTGCTGGCCATCGATCACCATGCACGAACTTTTCTTATAAAAAATGCTAAGTGTTTCCTTACAAATGGGGGAATGCTCCTCGGCCTGTGGCCGAGGAGGCCTTCATGTTCTCTCTTCTCTCCTTTTTCTTTTTTCCCCCCCCCCCTTCTTTTTGCTTTACTCGCTTTTCTTTTATAGTTTTCATCTTCCTATCTCCTGCTTCCATCTGTTGATCGTCTATTCGCTTTCCTTCTGGTCGTCCGTCCCATCAGAGGCCTTATCGGCACTCAAGTGGCTCACTCTAATCAACGTTATCCTGCCAAGGGGTTACCTCCCCATTAATGCGGCCAGGGGGGTTAGTTGAGTGCATTAAATGCGAGAGTGACAGCTTACTTTGGGGTTAGCCTCTCCCCAAAATCACCTTTGTCAGGCCGAGGACAAGGTATCCTCGGCGGGGATCTAGGAAAATAGGCTCTCCCCTTCTCCCTCAAAAAATAGGTTGTGCTCCTCGGCATGGGCCTTGGTCCTGCTATATGATGGGCCGAGGCTATCAGGCCTATGGGCCCCACAATAGTCCCTCAAAACTCTGCTGCGCATTCCCTCGAACGGGGAGGAGGGTTTTGATACATGCGGGTCCACTGGACGAATTGCCCCACTTCAGTTTATATTGATGCTGGCGGCTTCTTGACTGCCCGATGCACGTTTTTAGCGTTTCGAGACTTAAAGGGTGCCCACATTAAATTTTGGCGGCACCACGTTTCCCACTTTCAACGGCATGATCTTCTGCTTTTATGAGCAAGCGGTTTCATTTGGGGAAATTAAGGGAGAGTATAAATACCTGTTTGAATCGCCTGGTTTCATCATTTTTGCGCTTATAATTATTGATGCATATAGTTTGAATCTAGTTCGACTGGCATACTATCTGAAGGGTATCGTCATACTCCTGTAAGTCTTCTTTTTCTAGTGACCCCAAATTTCCTTGATTTCATTCTTCCTTTTCTCTTTTAGAGCTTTTAGTTGTCTTTGGGGAATGGGTAAGTTTAAGAAGTTGGTCGAGTCCGATGAGATGATGAACAAATTCATTGTTGACTATGGAATACCCAATAATGTGAATTTGAAGTACTGCGAAGAAGGAGAGTGGTACCTTAGGAGGAGAGAGGGTGAAGTCGTGATCCCAATAGTCGCTTTTGTAGAAGGAGGGATGAGAATCCCTATGAGGCCGGTGACCCTCAATTACCTTAGGCATTTCCGCCTGACTCCTACTCAGTGTACTGTGAATGTATTTAGGATACTAGGGTGTGTAGATACCCTGAATGAGAAAATGAGGCTGAGACTGACTCACCATGATGTGAATTGGTGTTACAACCTTCATCACCTAAGGGGTAAGACATATTATATGAAGACAAGGGACGATAGGGTTCGTCTTATCCAGTGTCTTCCTGATTCCAATAAGGGGTTGAACCAAGATTTCCTCATAGTGTCAGGAGAGTGGCACGACGGCTTTCATTGCCCAACCGTAGAGGGGGAGCCAGGTAGGGCATCCGAAATACAAGATAATCTAGGTCTTAGCACTTTTAAGTTTTATACCTGTATACTCGATTTGGTTGACTAACCATAGGAATTTCGCTTTTCCTTTCACAGATCCACACGCCTTTGCACGTCACTTCCACCTAGTTAATAAAGCGGATTTGGAAACCGTTCTCAGGTCGGAACTTTTCTTGAACGAACCTGACAACCAAGTCAGAGCTGCTCACAAAATCCTCGGGTGCGACCCAGCTCAGACGTCGTTCCCTGTTCCGCAGCACGTAATTAAAGCTCGTGATCCTCGGCTTACGCAGATTACCGTGGTGGAGAGCGGTTTTTCTTTTACTGGGGGGTCTTTCATACCTGAAGGTATTCCGCTATCAGGTCCCTCTTCATCCCGGCAAGTAACGGTGGCCGAGGAAGGACCATCTAAGAAAGCAAGGGAGGTGGTTGAATTGAGTTCCTCCGAGGACGAGTATAATGTGTTTGACTTAGTTGATCAGCCCGAGGATCCTCCCGGTGACCTAGGAGATCCTCACTTGTCCGAAGCCGATCTTCAGTCCTTAAAAGTTGGTACCTAGGTTGAGATGGGTTTAAAAAGACAGCCCCAAACCAATCTTCTTAACCTGCTTGAAGGCGGTTCCAAGAAGGATGTACCAGGGGAGTCGCAGTCCCAGCCCCCAGCACCTCAGCCCCGGATTCCAACCATGCAAACCAGGTCGTCCTCCATTCCTACAGTAACTGCCCCTCCTACTGAGTCTCCTGATCCGAAAAGGAAAAGACTTTCTAAGGGTAAGGAGCCAATGGATGGGAGCAAATCTCATTCTTCGCCCGAGGAGGGTAGGACTCGCAGACCACCAAAGCAATTAAAGCTCGGTGATCAAAGGAAGAGCAAGAAGGCCATCCAGCAGCCCCAGGCTCAAGCATGGCTGCCTGCTGCCATGCTCCATGATCAGCCCCTAATGGATAACGCGTCGATACGAGAGTCTCAAGGAGACGAGGGGGCTCTCGTGGCCGAGGCCCTAGAGAAATCTCTCCTTCTTCCCACTGATATGGCTGAGTTAGAGAAAATGAGTGGGGTAGAGGTTGTCCTCGACCTTAAAAAATATCTAGGCATGGTAGGTCCCTTGGCACCTATTCATTTTACCAAAAATTTTTGTCGCTTAGTATTTTTCTTTCTCTTTACAGAGCTGCTTGTTTTTGCTGGCAGGCTATCCAGGCCCTTTTTAGTTGGGCGAAGAGGTTGATGGACCATAGTCACGCCTTAGCGCAAGAGCGCGATAAGTTCCTGGAGGCGGCCAAAACTCTTAAGAGATCTGAGGCCGACCTGAAAAAGGCGACCGAGGATCTGGCAGAAATGGCGAAGGCCAGGGATACTGCTGTCTCTGACCTAGCCGTGGTCAGGAAACAAGCTGAGGATCAAACTGGCCGCTTGCAAGATGTTGAGGGTCAATTACAGAAGGCCAAAGAGGACATTACCTATATGAAGGGAAGTTGACCAAGGCAATCCATGACAAAGGTGCCGAGTATGCAGGACGAGGCTGTGAGAGCCAGAGACGAGGCGTTTTTGCGAAAACAGACGCTGAGCGCTCTGTGGAAAAGGCAGCGGAAGATGCTTTCGCAGAAGGGTGGCTAAGACTGAAGCCATCCTTCGGGCTCAAGTTCCTGCTGTGTGCAGGCATTATTGTTCTCAAACCTGGCATGAAGCCCTCAACCAAGCAGGGGTTGATGCCTCGTCTGATCTTAGAAGGAGGACAGGGTATATTACCCTACTGCCATTCGCGAGATTGCACCTGCTGCTCCTGAGGAGGATCCTCATACCATCGGTTGAAAGTCAGGATAGGACCACTGAGATGTGCCGTTAACTGGTCAACCATCCGAGGGTTGAGCCCCAAAGTGTTGGGGAAGTTGCAACCGAGGGTCAGGGAATGCCACAAGACTGGCAAGTCCTCCGACGGACCTTTTGAAATCGAGCCCTTAGGCCTGGCCCAGACCTTTGATTTACTTATTGATTTAATTTGCTCATTGAATTGAGAAGACTAGTATACGGCGTAGGATGAATTTGTTTATCTTCTCTTTCATCTCATTTTGTTTCTTGCCTCAGTGGCGTTGTAAGGGAATTGTATACTTTCTTTTTGAATTTGAATACGTAATACTTCTCTTCCAACTAATGATATTTTCTTTTCTTTTGTTCACTTTACTATTGTACTCTGCTCAATATTCGTACATTATTCTGGAGTTTGCCTCATGAAACCATCTGTTATCCTTCGAATATAAATCTGAATACCGCAGTATAGCTTGATTCTAAGTACGCTCTATTTTTATCTAGACGGTTATTTTCTCTATGGGTTTGAGTCCGAGGACCATGCAACACCTTGGTTCTGTCTAGTACTCAGGTATAATGGTGTGGTAGTTTTACCATAGTTTGGGTCCGAGGACCATGCAATACCTTGTTCTGTCTACCACTTCAATTTTTTGTATAAGTTTAGATATAATCGGTGTGTGTAGTTTTACCATAGCTTGAGTCCGAGACCATACAATACCTGGTTCTGTCTACCACTTTAATTTTTCTATAAGTATTATATATATCGGTGTGTGTAGTTTACCATAGGTTTGGGTCCGAGGACCATGCAATACCTTATTCTGTCTACCACTTCAATTTTTTGTAAGTATTAGATATAATCGGTGTGTGTAGTTTTACCATAGTTGGGTCCGAGGACCATGCAATAACCTTGGTTCTGTCTACCACTTCAAATTTTTCTATAAGTANGTTCTGTCTACCACTTCTATATTTCCTGTAAGTATCTAATTTCCCCATAGGTCTGGGTCCGAGGACCATACAATACCTTGGTTCTGTCTAGTACCCAGGTATAATGGTGTGTGTAGTTTAACCATAGGCTTGAGTCCGAAGACCATGCAATACCTTGGCTCTGTCTACCACTTCTATTTTTTGTAAATAGAGGTTTGCCCTCAGATCGCTTTACTGGAGATGATTACTCTTTGCGTCAGATTGTGATCTTTACACGTGGCATTGATCTCACCTCTAACTCGAGGCCCCATCTTTTTCATTTAAGAGGCGCCCCTTGTCTGTTCGTATTCCGCGCTCAACTCTCCGGTGCGCGAGACGCGCCTTCATTAATGTCCTCGTAAATTGGCACGAGTCCAACCGTCCGTGCGTCCTTGGAAATTGGCGACTTCATTACTGACCCAGCTGATAATACCCTTCTCGAACTCTGCATGAATTAATTCTCACCAAACTTCCATCCCCTATATAAAGTAAGGAGATGGTTCCTCCACACCCATGAACCTCTCAACACAAACAGAGCAAAACACTTTCTTCCAACTTTCCATGCCCTTTTAACAACCCCGCCGGAATTGTTACCGGGCTGATAAAAACCGGTATGGCCGCAGCCCCACTGGCTTTCGGTGCGGCAGAGTCTAAGCGTAACCCTGATGGTGCCCTCCGAGGTATCCCAGAGGGAGGTTACTAGAGAACCTAACGTCTTTCCTCGGAGCACACCCCGACGAAGAAGGCGTACGAATTCACCTCATGGGCGGTGCTCGAGTGTTGCCGTCTCCAATGGCCAACACTCGAGAGGAATGGAGAGAATCGAGGGAACATCATGGGGGAGGGTACCCCCGAGCCCCTGCGTCTGCTCCTCTCTTTGTTCCAGCTCCGCCTAGCGAGGAGGGAGTGGTTGGGGGCCTGAGGGCATGATTGTCCTTCACCTCCTCCACCGCGTGTCAAGCTCTCCCATTCTCTTGGTGCCAAATAAAAGCACGAGTTGACACTTCCCTCCGGCTGGTTTTCTCTTAGGGCGGCTCCACCTGGGCCTCTGATTGTAGGAGTAGCTAGGAATAGCAGGTGGCTATTAGCTCGTAAATTTTCTTGTAAAACAGGCCTACCTGAGCCTCTGATTGTAATATGTAATTTTTCTTATATGAATTAATAATATCAAGATCTTTTATTTCCTTTTTCTCTTTTTTTTTTTTTTTTTTTTTTTTTTTTTTTTTTTGCTGTAAAACGAATACTTATAACTTAGAACACTTATCTTTTTCAATCTGCTGTAAAACGAATACCTAGGACTTAGAACACCTATCTTTTTCGATCTGCTATAAACGAATACCTAGGACTTAGAACACCTATCTTTTTCGATCTGCTATAAAACGAATATTTAGGACTTAGAACACTTATCTTTTCAATCTACTCTTTTTCAATCTACTGTAAAACGAATACTTATAACTTAGAACACTTACTTGGTGCGCCGGCCAGCACCCTAATCCTTCCCACAGACGGCGCCAATTGTAGGGACTCAACTTGGATTAACCCTGAGTGGTGGGTTTTTAGCCCAATAAGCCCAAACAATAAATTTATAGAGGGTGGGTTGACAGGTTTAGGTGCTGGCCGTCGATCACCATGCACGAACTTTTCTTATAAAAAATGCTAAGTGTTTCCTTACAAATGGGGGAATGCTCCTCGGCCTGTGGCTGAGGAGGCCTTAATGTTCTCTCTTCTTTTTTTTTCTTTCTTTCCCTCCCTTTTTGGCTTTACTAGCTTTTCTTTTATAGTTTTCATCTTCCTATCTCCTGCTTCCATCTGTTGGTCGTCTATTTGCTTTTTTTCTGGTCATCCGTCCCATCAAAGGCCTTATCGGCACTCAAGTGGCTCACTCTAATTAACGTTATCCTGCCAAGGGGTTACCTCCCCATTAATGCGGCCAGGGGGGTCAGTTGAGAGCATTAAATGCGAGAGTGACAGCTTACTTTGGGGTTAGCCTCTCCCCAAAATCACCTTTGTCAGGCCGAGGACAAGGTATCCTCGGCGTGGCTTTAGGAAAATAGGCTCTCCCCCTCTCTCTCAAAAATAGCTTGTGCTCCTCGGCATGGGCCTTGGGCCTGCTATATGATGGGCCAAGGCTATCAGGCCTACGGGCCCCACATATATATATATAGAAAAAGGGTTAATGGAAATACAAAGAGTTTTTTGTGTGTAAGAGAAAGGAAAAATCTTAAAACATTGAACCAAAGGAAATAAAGAGCTCCTATTTTTAAACTGGGTAAAATATCATTTTCGTCCCTAAACTATCACAAAAGTTTGTTTTTCGTCCCTAAACTTTCAAAAGTTTGTTTTTCGTCCCTAAACTTTTCCAAATGTATTGATTTTTGTCCCTCCCACGTCAGCACTTTGTCAGGCCACGTCAGCACTCTGTCAGACCACATTAGCACTTAGTTAACAGAAACAAACGGAGAGACGAAAATCAATACGTTTGGAAAAGTTTAGGGACGAAAAACGAACTTTTGTGATAGTTTAGGGACGAAAAACGAACTTTTGTGATAGTTTAGGGACGAAAATGATATTTTACCCTTTTAAATTTATTCTTATTTCTAATATAGTTTAAAAGTATTTCAATTCTCTCTATATAGTGTGCCACATAGTAGAACTTTGTACTTTCTCGCACAAGATTTTTACTTTTATATAAATATTGATTAGACCTCTTGAATTTTTTTTTTTTTTGGATAAATATTTTTGGCTTTAACAATGTCTAATGGATATCATTTGTATTGGCATTATATTAGGTAACAATGGCACGATTGATGGCCAGGGCTCTACTTGGTGGAAGAACTTTCGTGCCAGGGAATACAACGTGACACAACCATACATAATTGAGATTATGTACTCTTATCAAATCCAAATATCTGATCTCACTCTAATTAACTCTCCATCATGAGTTGTCCATCCGATTTACAGCAGGTTTTTATGCAACCCACTATTTGGCAATTAAAAAAACCATCCACGTGTACTTATAGTTAAATATGACATTTTTAATGAGTTATGTGATTTACTTAAATAATACATGTGGATGTTTTTTTAACTATCACGTAATGAGTTGCATAAAAATTTATGCAATCCAAGTTGGATAAAAACCTTGCTAAAAAAAATTATCTAATGCTAAGAGCTTAAAGAGAAATGTTGTGTTTACAATATTTTCATAACAAATTTTTAGTAACAAATTGTTACTTGTTTTTACCGCTGGGCAAAAATGTGATTTCAGTGACGGATTCAAATTAAAAATCTACAACAACATGCTATCTAGAATTTGTTGTGAAAGTGTTATAAAAATATTATGAATATAACACTTTTCTATTATTAAGTGTTAGAATATTTCAAATTATGAAAAAAAAAAAACCTCGCTTGACCAAATCCTAATAATAGTTAGTGAATTTTAAAAAAAAAAAATAATAGGGGAAACTTTTTTTTTTTTTTTGGGTCAAACATTATTCCAGATCACCAAATCATGATTGGAGTTTAGTCAAGGGAATATTTTCAAATTTTAAAATATTTTGAAACTTTAAAATGAAGAAATAACATAAGTTGTAACTTGTAAACTTATCTGGGATTTAATATTCTCTTTACTATGATAGTAATAAATTAATAATTTCCTCAACGATCAAGCGAAATCTTTGATGCACTTGTCATTGAGATGAATCAACCATCCTTGTTCAATATTAATCATGTGGATGAAAATAAGATTTTAGGTCAAATATTTAAACCTTCTAAAAAATGGGGTCAAATATTAAAAATCTTTTTTTTTTTTTTTGAATAAGCAAATCTTATCAACTAAAAAATTAAGAAAAATGAGAAAATAGCTCAACTGAACTGCCAAAAAGGGACAACAAAACCAAATTCCCACCCACAAATACAGTACACCCCTACCCAAAATAGGCAACACTACCGGAATACCACAATTAGCAAACCAATTAACTACCCCTACCCAAAAAAACTCAACGAAGTCAAAATTTACAGAACAATTCTCATCTGTTTACACAAATTTCTCAAATATCCTACTCATGAAAGGACAAAAATATATACAATTCCTTAAATTACTCAGTTAAATTAAGTTTAATTATATAACAACATTGACCAACTATATATCTGAATCTTTTTGAAACGATAGAAATCACATAATTGAATTTAACTTTTTTATTTTTTTATTTTTTTTACAAAAAGATGACATCTTTAATACTGAATTGAGCAATATACATTTGAAACATCAAACATCTAATATATAACACCTAAAAAGTGGTACCTAACTTTTAACTAATGTCTCTTTTCTTTACTTTTTTTTCTTTTCTTTTTTTCCCTTGAACCCCAGCATGATCGCCTGAAAAGTGGCATCTGAGATTCAAAAGCAAGTTAAGTAATTCTCTCTATCAAAATTTTCCTTTTAAAAAAAGCTCTCTATCAAATAAAAAAAAGGAGTGAATTAATTATTTATATATATATATATAAGTAAATTAATTCTCTGCGAAAAAAATGGAAACAGAATACGTGAATTTCTATATATGACCATCCTATAGATAGATGTGACGCAGATATCCTTCCAAAGTTCACCCCCACAGCCTTATAAATTCCCTCTTAATTCTTCTACAATGAAAATCAATCTTAAACACTCTCTTCAACCTTCAGTCTTCTCAAAACATGGGGTTGTCTCTAAAGTTCAAAACCAATGTACGTTTTCCCTGAACTCCTAGGCTTTCTTGCTTTGTGTTTCAGTTTTAATATAATATTTTCTTGGTTTTGTACTTGAGAAATGCCATCCACGGTATTTTCACAATACTTTTACAAGAAATCATAAGTGGTAGTTTGTTATTAATTGTTACTATGTGGGCAAAAAAAGGTAATATTAGTAACGAGTTCAAATTAGAAATAATAACAACTTACCACATGATTTGTTGAAAGTATTGTAAAAATTTTGTAGCCGTAACAGTTTTTTTTATAAAATTGTTCTTGTTAAAGAGAAATGGTAATTCACAACATTTTCACAACAAATTTTAAATGACATATTGTTACTTGTTATTACTAGTGAATAAAAAAAATAATTTTAGTGATAAGGTTTAGATTAAAACTAGTAACAACCTACTACTTAAAATTTATTGTGAAAGTGTTATATATGGTAGCATTTCTTCTTTCTTCTTGTTAAAGGGAAATAAAAGTTGACACGATACTTGATAACAATTGTGCAGGTTCTCTCAGCGATTGTTATCTTGGGAATATTAAGTTTAAGAGTCGCAGAATGTAGTTTACATGCTAAAACATCAGTGTATCAAGCAATAAATTGTCGAAAGCATACTGCATTTTTGACTGATTTCGGAGCCGTTGGTGATGGAAAAACATTAAACACAAAGGTTTTTAATTCTGCAATTCGTAATCTAAGCAGATATGCATCGGATGGGGGGGCACAACTTATTGTACCTCCTGGAAAATGGTTAACTGGAAGCTTTAATCTCACCAGCCATTTCACCCTTTTTCTTGAAAGCGGTGCTGTTATTCTTGGAACGCAGGTATAAAGTTTGTTTGTTTGTTTGTTTTTTAACAGTTTAATCATTTTTTTAGATGAAAAAAGTTTGATTGCAAACTTATTTGGAGCAAAATAATCAAAGAAAACAAGCTATTTCAAACACACTAATAGTTGAGGGGCCCTATTTACATTTTTCCTTTTACATGAAATTTGAAAATGCCCTCACATTTTGGCCGTGAAATTAAACCAAAGCCATAATAGCATGATAATTGATAAGCAAGAAACTATTAAAAATGAACTTGTCATAAATGGTATTGGCCGTTATTTAATCCGAAGCTAAAAGCAGGGGAACAGTATTGGCCGTCAGTTGATCCGAAGCTAAAAACAAGGGAAGACACTAACTTAAGTTATTATTTGTAGTTGACAAGAGCATTGTAGCTCAATTGTTTAATACTTCTTTGTATTTTTAGCATAGACATCTAGGTTTCAAATCTTCATTTTTCGTTGTAACTAACAAATTATCCATATATATATATATATAACTAACAATTTTTTTTTGAGAGATAATTACAATATGTTGCTAACCCCGTAGCTCGAACATTTTCTCTCCTACAACCCCAAGCACTATGTGCATGAAGATGTGTCAATTTAGTTATAAGGCCTTTGGCAACAAATATTTTGTTTGTAATCACCACAAATAGACTTTGGGTATACACTTACTATTAATTTTTTTTTTTTTTTGTGAAACTGTTTTCTTTGATTACATGTTTCTCTAACCATTATTTGCTATACACGTGTGATCAAATGGACAGGATGAGTCACAATGGCCTCCTCTTCCTGTGTTGCCTTCTTATGGAGTAGGAAGGGATGCACCTGCTGGACGGTTAAGCGCTCTCATTTTTGGTACAAATCTCACTGATGTCGTAATCACAGGTAATTATACATTAATCAGAACTCTTATTTTTTTTAATAATTATTTTTGGCTATAACAATATCTAATGGATAACATTTGTAATGGCATTATATTAGGTAACAATGGCACGATTGATGGCCAAGGTTCTATTTGGTGGGAAAAATACCGCGCTGGGAAATTGAAGCTAACACGGCCATACATGATTGAGATCATGTACTCCAATCAAATCCAAATTTCTAATCTCACTCTACTTGACTCTCCATCATGGTTTGTCCATCCCATTTACAGCAGTGATATACTAGTCACAGGGCTCACAATCCTTGCATCAGTTGATTCTGCTAATACTGATGGTGTAGACCCAGGTATGTTTGGCACTTGTCCTAATTTCTTTGATTAATATGAGGTTGGAAGGTTAATTACTTATTCCCTTGCCATTCCCCTATTTTAAGTCGTCATGATAGAAACACAACTTTTTTTTACCATATTTTTCACAACTTGCCAAGGGAACAACTTATGATTGATTGATATATCATCATTTTCACATGATATCATTGACACATATTTTATTATGCATCAAACATACCATGTCACCTCAAAAATTTCATAAAAACGAGTAGACCAAAGTTAGGATAGAATTTTGTTACCCGCTCCCTCATTTTCTCACTTTTGAAAAAGGAATTTAAACACAATTTTTTGGGCTAATTTTGTTTGTTTGATGAAATGTGAGAGCTATAGTGTCAAAAGAGTGGCTTTGCGGTCGAAGTGTATAATTATGAGTGATTTTACGATTGATATATCATCATTTTCACATGACATAATCGATAATTGACACAATTTACTATTGCTGAGTCTATGTTCCCATTTTGTTTCCAGATTCATGCTCAAACGTTCGTATCGAGGACTGCTACATAGTCTCAGGTGATGACTGCATTGCCGTGAAAAGTGGTTGGGATCAATATGGAATCAAAGTTGGAATTCCTTCACAGCACCTATTCATTAGAAGGCTTACCTGCATTTCTCCTTACAGTGCTGCCATTGCTCTAGGCAGTGAAATGTCTGGCGGAATCCAAGATGTTAGAGCTGAAGACATCACAGCCATTGATACTGAATCAGCTATTAGAATTAAGACTGCTGTTGGAAGAGGAGGTTATGTCAAGGACATCTTTGCAAGGAAATTGACCTTGAAGAACATGAAGTATGTTTTCCGGGTGGCAGGCAATTACAAGGAACATCCAAGCCCAAACTACGATCCAAAAGCAATTCCACAGATTAAAGGAATTAATTTTCGGGAAGTGGTGGCAACGAACGTCACCTATGCAGGAAAAATTTACGGAATTACGGGTGATCCCTTCACTGGATTGTGCCTTTCTGACATGAACATTTCTATGAATCAGAAGGAAAATGAAAAACCATGGAATTGTACTGATATTGCTGGAGTGACAAGCAATGTGACTCCTAAGTCATGTGCGTTGTTGCCTGAGAAGAAAGGTGTGACTTGTCCCTTCCCCAGTGATAAGCAGCCCATTGAAGATGTTCAGACGAAGACTTGTTCTTACGCCCATTAATGATGTTCCGTTGAAGTGAAATGTACTTTTTTTTTTAATAAAAGAAATCGCAAGAGTGAAATGTTCTTATAAATTGTAGGTTCTAAATAGGTCAATTGGTAAAGTCTCTTATGGTTGAATAAGAGATTTAGGATTCAATCTTCCGTCTACACCGAACACTGATTGATATTTTGATTTGATGATAAAGAATACATTCATCAAAAACAGATGTCATATATTGTAACTTTATCAAAAATAAATAAAATAAAAAATATTCTTATAATTTTTTTATTATTTTTTTTTAAACGCTTATAAATTTAATTCATAGAGAAATTAAGTGAAACGAAAGTAAGGCTTTGTTGTTATTTCATCTATGATCCATTTAATTACCCAAAAAAAGAGAGAGAACCAATTAACAAAGCTTTGAAGGGCAAAATGACAAAGCTCCATATGAAATTTGCGAACACAATGCAGTTGATTGATCATTGATGAAGCTACATTAACATATCATAAATACAACAATATATTAACATGTAAATTTGCGTGACACAACTAGAAATTAATAGAAGGAACATCAATTCACTTTTTTCTTTTTTTTTTGATAACGAACATCAATAGACTTGGTTTATGAAAGATGTATGTCATGTTAAAGTTACACATCTACAATTAGTATATTATCAATGCCATTTATAGTTTATTATTAATATTGTAGTGTGTATATATATATATTTTTTCAAAGTTTTTTTTTTTTTTTGAGAAAAATATTTCAAAATTTTCTATGCATTGCATGCATCTGTGATTAGTTTAAAATAAACTATAAAACCTCCCTTAAGATCTGGGGGCACTAGTGGAGAGAGGGGCATGATTTTAACACTTGCTAATGTAACAGATTGTTAGTGGTAGATAAAAAATAATAATGCCAATGGTTGGCACAAATAACCAAAAAGGTATAAAAAATGTTGTCAACTTTTTTGTGTATTACTCTATCTTGAAAGATACAATATTACAACATTTTTACAAGTTGTTAGTGTAGGCAATTCTTATTGGTTCTGATCTGACCTACCACTAACATCACTTTTTTATTTATCAATAATCACTGTAAGGTTGAATTTAATCAACCATTTAATTGGCTTTATTCCGTGACCAATTTGCTTGTAATTTAGCACTTAGCAACCCTGTATTTAGGTGGAAAAATTGTAAGGGTAGTATGTGAGAAGATGTGAAGAAAAGCTCAAGAGTGTGCAAGAAAAACAGAGGCTCGCGGCTAGGGCTCGCGGGTGAATCGCGACTGGCAAGCCGCCAAAGGCTGGCACATGAGAGGCACACTGGAAAGCTGAAGGGTTGCATCAGTTGTCACGCTACAGGACAAAAGTTCCAGTCTGGCCAGGCCGTTACGTCGCGACTTGAACTCCTGACTTGGACAAGCCGCGAGATCAAGTCGCCAACTTGCCCTGTTTGGCAAAAACTAACGTTTTGCATTCCCTTCTCACCCTACTATATATACACCCTTATACCCATCGTATTGAGAGAGCTTCCAGAGAGAATTTTGTGAGAGAAAACCCTAGAGAAAAACAAGATTGCCTCATCCCCAATCTTCATCTAAAGAGACTCTACAAATTCCTCTACTCTCTTCCTCTCCATTGTCATACCCTTGAGAGGTCATTTACCAAACCCTTATCTCACCACATCCACGTCTGTGAGAAGGTCCATTTGGTGCTTTGGAAAGCAGTTTGGGAAGAAACCAATGGTGATTGGTTGATGCTATGGTCTATAGCGGAATCTGGTAAGCTAGAAAAGAAAAAGGTTCGGCGCAACCTTGTTGGAGCAGGAAGCTTGGAGGGCTTAGGTACCTGGGTAGATTAGGCTTGGAGGGTCTATTGCTGTTCATGTATCCCAACTACATTTTCTAGTGGATTATTGACTGCTTGGAGGGCAGCGGAGAGGTTTTACGCTGAGGGCTTCGGTTTCCTCTTCGATAACACATCGAGTGTTGTCCTTGTGTTTTCATTTCTCTTCCCTTTATCTTTACCATTTAATTACAGTTGTGTATGTGATTATTTATAGTTTAGATTGTGTCTCTATTCCGATATAAGCTATTTATCATTTTCTGCACATAAGTTGTTTGTTATATAGCTTGTGTTGGTATTTTTGTAATTGGGGGTTTAAACATTCAAGGGTGTTTCATACCCATATTGAACTTTCAATTGGTATCAGAGTGGGTGCACTCTTTGTGGTTTGATTACCTGAGTGCGATCCTAGACCCCTCGGCTATGGATGATGCGGTAAAAAGGGGTATGCTGAATTGTGGTTTAAGTGTTTGTGATAATAACTCTATGAGTATATTTGAGGGATACTTTAAAAATGAACTCTTAGAGCTAATTACATCCAGGAAACATGCTAGGATGTTTATTCACATGCTGAAATATTTTGAAAGCAAGAGCCACACTCTTCACAATAGTCTACGTGAGTCTAACTCTATGATTGAGAAATACAAAAGAAGAAATAGATCATTGTGTGAAAATGTTGATAATCTGAAAAAGAAAATTAAATCTGGAATGAGCATGGAGAATAACAATGAATTTTTGTTTGATGGTCAAGAATGCTTGTCTCATGCGTGTATGTTTGTGCACACCTCATTGAAGGTATTTAATTCATGTCTATGGTACCTTGACAGTGGATGTTCTCGTCATATGACAGGAGATAAATCATTGTTTATGACTCTTAAAGAGAAAGCATGTGATTATGTGACTTTTGGTGATGGGAGTCATGCTCAAGTTCTCGAGAATGGGACGGTTGAAATATCGGGACTACCTTTGTTGAAAGAAGTACTATACATCGAAGGATTGAAGGCAAATCTCCTTAGTATTACTCAAATATGTGATGAAGATTTTCTCGTTCAGTTATCAAAGAAGGGGTGCATAATCATTGATGAGAAAGGGATTCAAGTCTTGGAAGGAAATGTTTTCCTACCACTCTTATTAGTTTTTTTTTTTTTTTCCTTCATATTTTTAAATAATCAATATAGTTATGTTTTCTATGTTTTTCATTGTGTATGTCATTTTTGCGTTCCCTGAGGGCTAGGTTCTGAGTTAAATCTCACAAAACAGATGGTTTTTTGCTGCTGTGTTTCGGTTTTAATACAATGTTTTCTTCGTTTTGTACTTTTGTTTATAAGCATTTCTTCCTTCTTATTAAAGGGAATTAGAAGTTGACATTTAAATTGATATTTTGATTTCCTTTTGTTAACGTTTACAGGTACTCTCAGCGATTGTTATCTTGGGATTACTAAGTTTAAGAGTCGCAGAATGCCGAAACAATCATCATCATCATCATCATCATCTTCATAATAGAGTTAATGGTGAGTATCCAGCAATAAACTGTCGAAAGCACAGTGCAGTTTTGACGGATTTTGGAGCAGTGGTTGATGGAAAAACATCAAACACAAAGGCTTTTAATGCTGCAATTCAGAACCTAAGCACATATGCATCAGATGGTGGGGCACAGCTTATTGTCCCACCTGGTAAATATGGTTAACTGGAAGCTTTAATCTCACCAGCCATTTCACCCTCTTTCTTCATAAGGATGCTGTTATTCTTGGAACACAGGTATGCTTTTTGTTTTTATTTTTATTTTTACTAGTTGCAGACCCACGCGATGCGTGGGAATATATATTTTGTAATATGATACAATTCATAATTTATTCTCTAAAATTTATTGAAGATAGTTTTCTCCTAAAAACTTGAACTATTTCCGAAATTATTTTCCAACTCTCTATCTCTACAAATCTATCATTATATTATTTTGGTTTTTTATTTTATTTTATTTTATTTTTTAATTTTATAGATATGATATTTGAAAACCAATAATTGAGGGACATGCCAACACAACATTAGATTTCTATTTTTCTTCCCATGATGAGATTGTATTATATTTTAATTCTTCTAAATTTTGAGGTGCAACCTTCGTACCAGTTGCTAAGTCCTTCATTCCCAAAAGTGATGTCTAGTTAGTTGCTAACAAAAAAGAATTAGACCACAAAAAAAAAAAAAAAAAAATATGTTCATTCCTTGTGTGAATGAACATAGTAATCACTTTTGCTTAAGTGACTACTGGTGTTGATCTTGCCATGAATTATTGCTTTTATGCCTATGTTCATTTTTGCTTGATCATGCTTATTTTGCTCCATATGCATATTAAGTTTTCTGCATACAATGATATTGCTATGTTATTGTGTTTCAGGAGTTACTTATTCATATGTTCAAGAGCTTTACAGAATCTAGAGTTAGGTGTGAGTGAGTTTTCCAACTGTTCCCAACTCATGTTTAAGTCTAGAGTCTGTTGTAGGGTTTTGTCACAGAATAGCTAAAGGGGGAGATTGTAAGGTTGAATTTAATCAACCATTTAATTGGCTTTATTCCGTGACCAATTTGCTTGTAATTTAGCACTTAACAACCCTGTATTTAGGTGGGAAAATTGTAAGGGTAGTATGTGAGAAGATGTGAAGAAAAGCTCAAGAGTGTGCAAGAAAAACAGAGGCTCGCGGCTAGGGCTCGCGGGTGGATCGTGACTGGCAAGCCGCCAAAGGCTGGCATGTGAGAGGCACACTGGGAAGCTGAAGGGTCGCGCCAGCTGTCACGCTACAAGACAAAAGTTCCAGTCTGGCCAGGCCATTACGTCGCGACTTGAACTTGCGACTTGGACAAGCCGCGAGATCAAGTCGCCAACTTGCCCTGTTTGACAAAAGTTGACGTTTTGCATTCTCTTCTCACCCTACTATATATACACCCTTATACCCATCGTATTGAGAGAGTTTCTAGAGAGAATTTTGTGAGAAAAAACCCTAGAGAAAAACAAGATTGCCTCATCCCCAATCTTCATCTAAAGAGACTCTACAAATTCCTCTACTCTCTTCCTCTCCATTGTCATACCCTTGAGAGGTCATTTACCAAACCCTTATCTCACTACATCCACATCTGTGAGAAGGTCCATTTGGTGCTTTGGGAAGAAGTTCGGGAAAAAACCAATGGTGATTGGTTGATGCTATGGTCTATAGTGGAATCCGGTAAGCTAGAAAAGAAAAAGGTTCGGCGTAACCTCGTTGGAGCAAGAAGCTTGGAGGGCTTAGGTACCTAGGTAGATTAGGCTTGGAGGGTCTATTGCTGTTCATGTATCCCAACTACATTTTCTAGTGAATTATTGACCGCTTGGAGGGCGGCGGAGAGGTTTTACGCCGAGGGTTTCGGTTTCCTCTTCGATAACACATCAAGTGTTGTCCTTGTGTTTGCATTTCTCTTCCCTTTATCTTTACCATTTAATTACAGTTGTGTGTGTGAATATTTATGGTTTAGATTGTGTCTCTATTCCGATATAAGCTATTTATCATTTTCCGCACATAAGTTGTTTGTTATATAGCTTGTGTTGGTATTTTTGTAATTGGGGGTCTAAACGTTCAAAGGTGTTTCATACCCATATTGAACTTTCAATCACTTACCACATTAACAGTTTGTAAAAAATGTTGTAAAATAGTTTGTAACTCTAGCATTCTTCATCAAATTTTATCCACTAGAAAAAAAAAAAAAATTCCTCTTTATCAAAAAAAATCAGAGTGAGTAAAAAAAAATATAAATAGAAAACAGTAGGTCACTTTTCTATACCTACAAATACAAATTATCTATTTCACTTTTCTATTATTCTTGACATTCCCATAAATATACAGATGTCCTTCCAAATATTCACTCCCGCCCTTTTCTATAAATTCAATCTTTCTTCTACATTTCATTAAAAAAAAAAAAATCTTTCTTCTACAAGTTTATCCAAAAAAAAAAAAACTCAACGAAAATCAATTTTGAACATTCTATTCTCAGAACATGGGGCTGTGTCAAACTCAGAACATCACATGTACGTTTTCCTACCACTCATATTAGTTTTTTTTTTTTTTTTTTTCTTCATATTTTTAAATAATCAATATGGTTCTGTTTTCTATGTTTTTCATTGTGTATGTCATTTTTGCGTTCCCTGAGGGCTAGGTTCTGAGTTAAATCTCACAAAACAGATGGTTTTTTGCTGCTGTGTTTCGGTTTTAATACAAAGTTTTCTTCGTTTTGTACTTTTGTTTATAAGCATTTCTTCCTTCTTATTAAAGGGATTTAGAAGTTGACATTTAAATTGATATTTTGATTTCCTTTTGTTAACGTTTACAGGTACTCTCAGCGATTGTTATCTTGGGATTACAAAGTTTAAGAGTCGCAGAATGCCGAAACAATCATCATCATCATCATCTTCATAATAGAGTTAATGGTGAGTATCCAGCAATAAACTGTCGAAAGCACAGTGCAGTTTTGATGGATTTTGGAGCAGTGGTTGATGGAAAAACATCAAACACAAAGGCTTTTAATGCTGCAATTCAGAACCTAAGCACATATACATCAGATGGTGGGGCACAGCTTCTTGTCCCACCTGGTAAATGGTTAACTGGAAGCTTTAATCTCACCAGCCATTTCACCCTTTTTCTTCATAAGGATGCTGTTATTCTTGGAACACAGGTATGCTTTTTGTTTTTATTTTTATTTTTATTTGAGGTTTAAACTTTTCTGGATATGGTTGAGTTTCTCGGTTTGAAATGGAAAGCATTCCTTTTATGGTAAAGATTATATGCAATAACAGGTCAGTAAACTTTAATCTCATCAAATAAAGAATGATAATTTTTTTTTTTTTTTTGGGAGAAAAATGATAAATTAATTTTAAATGATATGAAAACATATCTTTTACCTTTAGTCAAGTACTACTTTAAAACTCCACTAGAAAATATACTCTTTTTATTTTAAAAGCAAATGGTGGAGATCAATTTCTTTTTATGATTTAGTTTTTTGCTTTGAACCTAGGACGTCATTCTCCATCATATTCTTTTAAGAAGAGTAAATCTAATTTGAATTAGAAAAATTATTCACTTCCATGAGAAGAGTTGTCCCTCCCTCCTGTTACATGGTGTTCTCGTCAAAGACACTATTTTACTTTCGCAAAGAAACATAGGCTCTAACCAAAGAATAACATATCTTGTAGTAGAAGGAGATATGAGTAAAATAATGTAAAGAAAATAAGCTATTTCAAACACTAATATTTGAGGGCCCAAAGCTTGCACAAAAACATCAAATCTCTTAACAACAAACTATGAGCTACTATTTTTCTCAAAAAAAAAAAAAAAAAACTATGAGCTACTACATTAATAATCCTAATAATTAAATTGATAGACCCAAAACTACAGGATGACAAGATTGATTTTACTTGATTGCTTCGCCCTATTTACATTCTTCCTTTTACATGAAACGTGAAAATGCTCTCATATTTTGGCCAAGAAATTAAGCCAAAGCAATTATAGCATGATAAGCAAGAAACTGCCAAAATCAACTTGTCATAAAAGGAATTGACCGTTACTTGTTCTTAGTCTTTGATCTTATCCGAAGCTAAAGACAAGGAAGACACTAGCATAAGTTATAATAAGTAATTGAGTAATGCCACGTCCACCACAAATAAATTTTTTTTAAAAAATGTTTATAAACTCCCTGAACTTTCAAGCATTGGTCAAATCACTCTCTAAACTTCTTTATTGGCGAATTTATTTCATAAACTTGACAAACCAGCCAAATCAATACCTCAGTTAATCTACCATTAAAAATATAAAAGAATGGCCACATGTGTATCACGTGAAATTTAAAAAACAAACTCAATCCCAATTTGAAACCTGATGGAAATAAAGACAGGGAGGAACCAGAGCCACCGTAGCACGATGCCCTATTGTCTCACCGCCGTGTCTTGACAATGCCTTGGTGGTGCTGGTTCATCCGATCTGAATAGCAAAGAGTCACAAAAATGTCAATACTGGAAAACCTTCTTACAGTTACCTAAAGAACCACAAGCCCACTTTAACTCTAGCAAGGTGCAGTGGCACCCACGTGATTGAGTTCTTGAAGTACTCTTTCTTTTTTCTTTTTTTGCTGAATAAGTTCTTGAAGTACTTGGACCAGTCTAATACAATGAAATGCACAAATTAATTCATGAATACTTTCCCTAGTGAATATTAAATGCATTGACAACAAAGAGTGCCTATATTTCCATCACCTAAACCCAACTGCCCCATGTGCTTGCCAACTTAAACAAGCATGGGGTAGTCTTGACACACTCATCGGACGGCTCAAAGTGGCATATGAAGAGAATGGTGAACAGCCAGAATCAAACAATTTATTTAAGGGAAGTTAGAGAAGGCCAAGCAAAAGCTAGAGGGATTCCTTACGAGAAGAAGAAACGAAAACGCCCAATTGCTGTAATCGTCAAAACCATTGTGGTGACTCAAGGAGGCGATTCTGGGAGACTACGGTGGCTCTGGTTCAACAATGTATCTCTCTCCTCTCTCCAGGCCAGATCTAGCTTTCTCTTTCTATTAATTAGGGTTAAATTTGTTTTTTAAATCTCACGTGAGACATGTGACCATTATGCTAGATTTTTAACCTAAGGTACTGATTTGACTGGTATTAAGGTACTGATTTGGCTGCTATACAAAGTTTATAGAATAAATTGGCTAATAAAAAAGTTCAGGAGTGGCTTGGCCGGTATTTAAAATTTTAAGAGATGTATAAACATTTTTCCCTAAAAAAAAATTGATACATTTTTTTATTATTATATATTCTATGTTTCTCTTACTATCATTTGTTGTACACAAAGTGATCAAACGGGCAGGATGAGTCAGAATGGCCTCTTATTCCTGTACTGCCTTCCCATGGGATGGGAAGGGATGCACCTAGTGGACGGTTAAGTTCTCTCATTTTTTGTACAAATCTCACTAACGTTGTAATCACTAGTAACTATAGATAAGTTAAACCTCTTAATTTTTTTTTTTTTTTTTTGGATAAATATTTTTGGCTTTAACAATGTCTAATGGAAACCATTTGTATTGACATTATATTAGGTAACAATGGCACGATTGATGGCCAGGGTTTTACTTGGTGGAAGAAGTTCCGTGCCGGAGAATACAACGTGACGCGACCATACATGATTGAGATTATGTACTCTGATCAAATCCAAATATCTAATCTCACTCTAATTAACTCTCCATCATGGTTTGTCCATCCCATTTACAGCAGGTTTGATTGTGCTCCTCTGACTAAGTTTATCCCAAGCAGGCAAGCACATATGATCATAGCACCTCTACTTATTAGAATCCTGTGGTTGTGATTGCAGTAATGTACTAGTCAAAGGGCTCACAATCCTCGCACCAGTTGATTCTCCTAATACAGATGGTGTAAACCCAGGTATGTTTAGCACTTGTCCTAATTGTTTTGATTAATACTTAGTTGAAAGGTTAATTACTTATTATTCCCTTGCCATTCACCTATTTTAAGGAGTGATAATAGAAACACTACTTTTTTTATCCATATTTTTCACCTAAGGTAACAATTTACGATTGATATATCATCATTTTCACATGACATCGATCATTGACTCAATTTACGATTGCTGAGTTTATGTTCCTTTTATGTGTCCAGATTCATGCACAAACACTCGTATCAAGGACTGCTTCATAGTCTCAGGGGATGACTGCGTTGCCGTGAAAAGTGGTTGGGATCAATATGGAATCAAAGTTGGAATTCCTACACAGCACCTAATCAATAGAAGGCTTACCTGCATTTCCCGACAGTGCTACCATTGCTCTAGGCAGCGAAATGTCTGGTGGAATCCAAGATGTTAGAGCTGAAGACACCACAGCCATTGATACTCAATCGGGAGTTAGAATTAAGACTGCCGTTGGAAGAGGGGCTTATGTCAAGGACATCTATGTAAGAAGAATGACCTTGAAGACCATGAAGTATGTTTTCTGGATGGCAGGCAATTATAATCAACATCCAGACCCTTTCTTCATCCCAAAAGCAATTCCAGAGATTAAAGGAATTAATTTTAGAGATGTGGTGGCAGAGAACGTTACTTATCCAGGAAGTCTCGCTGGAATTCAGGGTGATCCCTTCACTGGAATATGCATTTCTAATGCGACCATTACTTTGACTGAGAAGCCAGAAGAATTACTATGGAATTGTACTGATATTTCCGGAGTGACAAGCAATGTAACTCCTAAGCCATGTGCGTTGTTGCCTGAGAAACAAGGTCTGAATTGTCCCTTCCCTGAGAATAGGTTGCCCATTGATGATGTTCAGTTGAAGATTTGTTCTGCTTGATGATGTTCAGTTTAAGACATTTTCTGCTGCCCATTAATAATTTTCAGTTGAAAACTTGTTCTGCTTCCAAAACCATCTTGTGAGAGTGAAATGTACTTGAAAATTCATGTTTCAAACATGTTGGTTGAGAGAAAATCGAGTGAAATAAGAGTAGTTTGACAAGAATTTTTTGTTATTTTATCTATGATCCATTCTGTTACCAAAAAATTAAATAAAGAAAATTTGGAAAGTTTTCAACTGTTCTCTCATGCAGATAAGTCTTCCATGTGTGTGCAAGTTAAGAAACTGGTAGAAAATTTTGCAATTTGCAAAGCAGCTTATGTCACCCCTGATGTTGCCATAACTTCTTTGAACATTAAAGTATAAAACAAAGCCCATGCAAATGAAAAAAATAATAATTATAGAAATTGATCGTGCCAGATGTTAAGATTTTTACAAGCTCTATTGAATTATATCCCGATAACTGCTTGCTAGTCCGGCATTATCTGCCAATAATGTTGTGTGCACTGGGTTCAAGAATTTTTCCAATTAAGACATATTATGGATAGTTTTATCATTAGGATGTCATAGAATATGACAGATTCTCCAATCTAATTAACTATGGATAGAATGAATACAATAAAGTCATAACTCATAAAACTAGATTAGAGCAAACATTTTCAATCATAAATGACTTAGGAGTGCTTCTCTTATAAAGATTTATCTCAATAATGAAATTCAAAATGAACAAACATCCTATGGCTTAAGCTTATCAATAGAAGAAATATAGTCTTGATAATTGTCTACAAGAAACTGTACCTTCAACTCAGAGACCTTCATGATCAGTAGTGACTGTTCCAACAACATTTACCGGTAGTGATTCACTGCCACTCTCACCTTGATCTGTTCTGTCAGGATCATCATCTGCTATGGCAACAACCCTCTCTTCTAGGTAATTACCATGAGAAGTTTCTCTCCTAATCCGGGAACCCTTAGGATAGAAACAAGAAAAAAGTGGGATTGTCAGAAGAAAAAAGGAAAGAAAAGTAGGACCTGAATTTTGGAAGAAGAAACAGTTGGTCCTTACATTATTGAGTATCATGTCACATGGCTCAAGCATGTGAATCACATCTCCCATATTAGGCCTATCTTTTATATCAGGATCCACACATCGAAGAGCTACCAAAACAATTCGTTTGAGTTCCTTTGAGCAAGGTATTTCTGACAATTTAGGATCCACCACATTATCAATTTTCTGATTCACAACCATGGACTTTAACCACTCAATCAAATGTGGCTGCAATGAAGAAATCCAGTCAAACCATAATCTAGTATATAAGAATGATAAGAAAAGCAGTAAAATTTTTCAAAATTAGGCATTTTTACTTCACATTGACGGCAATCTAGAGGGGTCCACCCAGAGATGATCTCCATCACAAGTATCCCAAAGCTATAAACATCAGTCTTCTCTGGGAATTCGTCAATTGAATCACATTCTGGAGCTACATAACTGCAGACTTTTGAAATTTTAATATTAATAATTTTATTTAAAAAATTATGCTATCACAAATCACAGGTTTTGATAGCAAAGAAAATGAATAAGCACGAAGGATTCAGTAAGCAGAGAAACTGACCCTAATGATTCCATAATTATGTGACCCCATGCAGGACCAAAAAGCTTAGCAAGGCCAAAGTCAGTTATTTTTGGATTCCATTGGTGATCAAGGAGTATATTGCTTGATTTTAGGAATCGATGAATAACTTTTGGGTCTAGGTCCTCATGAAGGTAGGCCAATCTGCAGAAACAAATTCTTTTCAACTTATATGGCATAAACTCATAACAAAAAATATAATGATACATCTAAAATTTAGGTGCCACGTATTACCCTTTTGCAATTCCTTGGATAATTTTCATCCTTATATTCCATGGTAGAGGACTGACTTCTTCTGGATTTTCATGAAGCCACTGGTACAGATTACCATTATCTACATACTCATATACAAGCATCCTAATTGAAAGGAAACTCATGTCAAATGTTTGAATATCTTAATCTGTCAATTATGGATAAAAAATGTTCATAACGTTCATCCAAGTGGAAAAAGAAAAATTATATAAACTTATTCTATAAAAAAAAAAAAAAAAAAAAAAAAAAAAATGTTTTATACCTGGTAGTCCCATCAATACAGTATCCAAGCAACTTGACAAGATTCTTGTGCCTAACTTGCCCAAATGCCTCCACTTCTGCTATGAAGTCCTCAGCTTGGCAACTGATGGTTATAGTTCCATTAAAAGATATTACTTTTTTTTTTTTTTGGCTCAAAGATATACACATTCCTTACAAATCAAAAATAACAATTGGATGAAGACTGAGCACAAAATTCTTTGCCAACCTACTTATAAGTTTCAGGTTTATCTACTACATTCCAAATCATTTAGCATCAACAGTATAAATTAGACAAATTGCCATCCAAATCTGAAATTTAAACCTAAACTCCGTTCTAGTTGCTGGAAATTTAAATCTACCCAACCATTTTAGGCATAAAGCATTTGCTGACATGGAATTTAGATCTTTGTTCTAGCAATCATTGGCAAAACCAGATCTTGTCCAACTGAAACATTTGAGACAAAAGTAAGGGCATTGTTGGATGATTAGAGATTCAATTTTCTCTGGTGCTAAAATATATGTTACTGTTATTTGAATTTCAATAGGACGGCTGAGCAAGAAGACTGGAAGAGACTATAGGAATTAGGATTCTACAGTATATTTCTTGTGTAGTTTTGGTTGTTAAATAGTTTTTCTGGAGATTACAAGTGGAAACTGAGTAGGGAGAGCATTTCAATGCTGTGTTAGTATGCAGTTCCAAGAATACATTGTGCTAAGTGGAAACTGAGGTAGTGTTTGGTATATATCATGTCTTGCAGAACATAGAAATGAACTAACCTAGGATTACAAGATATATATTTATCTAGTAGCACCTAAGATATCAGCATGCATTTCAACTCCTTTTTGTCATTTTGATTTAATTTTGCTTGAAATTCCACAAACTAACCCTGCCTCTTAGTCTACAATAGTTCTGTGAGATCAATAAATGTTGAAACCAGAAAAGTAGAAAAACAATTAATGAACATATTGAATTTTTCTTAGTAGCTTAACAATCATATATATTGTAACTTTTGTGTTTTGGGTTAGTAACACAGTGACACTTCTCTATTAGCATTTTTTATTAACAAGTAAAAGATACCACTTGTATATTAACTAATTTAGTTCTCATCAATGGATTGTAGTTAACTCAATTGATAAAATCTTTTTGTTGTTGAGTAATAGACCTAGGATCAAATCCTTGCCTACACCAAAAAGAGACCTATCAATATATTTTTATCTGATCATGAAGAATAATTATCATAGAGCAGACACTGTAAATTCAAATCCTATTGTATTTTTTAAAACAAAAACAAATACTACATACCTGCTACTCACTAGTTTCTTCACCGCGACTCTCGTATCATCCAACAAAATACCTCGATAAACAATCCCATTATCCCCCATTCCAATCACATTCTCTTTTGCCAATCCATTGGTGGCCATCTCAATCTCCTTTAAACTAAACCTGCAACCCCTCCAAACATCCTCAGCCATTGGCAAGTACCTAGCAACCTCTTCCAAATCAGTGACATCACATTTTTTTACTGACCCTGTCCAACGTTTCTGACTAGACCATTTTTTCTGGAGATTACAAGTGGAAACTGAGTAGGGAGAGCATTTCAATGCTGTGTTAGTATGCAGTTCCAAGAATACATTGTGCTAAGTGGAAACTGAGGTAGTGTTTGGTATATATCATGTCTTGCAGAACATAGAAATGAACTAACCTAGGATTACAAGATATATATTTATCTAGTAGCACCTAAGATATCAGCATGCATTTCAACTCCTTTTTGTCATTTTGATTTAATTTTGCTTGAAATTCCACAAACTAACCCTGCCTCTTAGTCTACAATAGTTCTGTGAGATCAATAAATGTTGAAACCAGAAAAGTAGAAAAACAATTAATGAACATATTGAATTTTTCTTAGTAGCTTAACAATCATATATATTGTAACTTTTGTGTTTTGGGTTAGTAACACAGTGACACTTCTCTATTAGCATTTTTTATTAACAAGTAAAAGATACCACTTGTATATTAACTAATTTAGTTCTCATCAATGAATTGTAGTTAACTCAATTGATAAAATCTCTTTGTTGTTGAGTAATAGACCTAGGATCAAATCCTTGCCTACACCAAAAAGAGACCTATCGATATATTTTTATCTGATCATAAAGAATAATTATCATAGAGCAGAGACTGTAAATTCAAATCCTATTGTATTTTTCAAAACAAAAACATGTACTCCATACCTGCTACTCACTAGTTTCTTCACCGCGACTCTCGTATTATCCAACAAAATACCTCGATAAACAATCCCATTATCCCCCATTCCAATCACATTCTCTTTTGCCAATCCATTGGTGGCCATCTCAATCTCCTTTAAACTAAACCTGCAACCCCTCCAAACATCCTCAGCCATTGGCAAGTACCTAGCAACCTCTTCCAAATCAGTGACATCACATTTTTTTACTGACCCTGTCCAACGTTTCTGACTAGACCAAGGATCAGACAACAACACTGGGTGTCCCTTACCGCTCCTACTGTCACTATTGTTCATCTCAATCTCGTACATGTTACGTGAGAGTAGCCTCCTATCAAGGGACGATAGGCTGGAACTATGGTAAGGATGATTCTTGGAAGCTATAGGATTTGACATACAAAATTTGGCTTTGTAAGACTTTCTTCTTCGAAGATAACAAATGAAATATAGACATACAATGATGCCACTGAGAACAACAACGAATATTGCAATGATAACAAGTATCAAAGCCCATAATGGAAGGTTAAAGAATGAGGTATGGTGTGAAAGCTTTCTTTTAACAATGTCAAAGAACATGATTAGAGAGAGAAAACAAAGAGAATAATGGGATTCTAATTAATGTGGAAATATAAGAGAGCTTAGTTTTTTTTTTTTTTTTTTTTTTTTTGAAATATTAAGGGTAAAAATATCAGAAGAGTTTGTGTTAGCTAGAACTCTTTCGGGGTAGATAGAATTGAAAATTTCAAATAGCAAACTAACCGGCGAGAGTAGTGGGAAATCTGGGCGACAAAAGTGTTGTAGGAGTCCATTCACATAAAGCAATCGGTGACTTTCATTGAAATATATATTTTTTAATACAGATTATGCCTTATCAAATATATAGGGTAATTTTACTGTACTCCCTCTTTTTTTTTCTTGTACGGTACCCATTAGTAGGTGACCTGTTATATCAGGTTACCAAAATATCTCATTGGATGATATCATCCTCACATTGTATAGTACTAACATCACATGCGATTGTACTTTTATCACATTCAGTAGTTCTCTTATTTTTTCTCACATTTGATGGTACTATCCTCACATTGTGCAGTACCAACATCACATGTGACTGTACTTTTGTCACATTCGATAGTTCCTTTATTTTTTTTCTCACATTTGATGATACCATCCTCACATTGTATAGTAATAATATCACATGTGATTGTACTTTTGTCACATTCGATGATTCCTTTATTTTTCTCACATTTGATGGTACCATCCTCACATTGTGTAGTACTAACATCACATGCGACTGTACTTTTGTCACATTTGGTGGTTTCTTTATTATTTTTTTCTCACATTTGATAGTACCATCCTCACATTGTGTAGTACTAACATCACATGTGATTGTACTTTTGTCACATTTGGTGGTTTCCTTAATTTTTTTCTCACATTTGATGGTATCATTTTCACATTGTGCAGTACTAACATCACATGTGACTGTACTTTTGTCACATTCAGTGGTTCCTTTATTTTTTTTTTTCTCACATTTGATAGTACCATCATCACATTGTGTAGTACCAACATCACATGTGACTGTATTTTGCCACATTTGGTAGTTCCTTTATTTTTTTTTTCACATTTGATAGTACCATCCTCACATTGTGCAGTACCAACATCACATGTGACTGTACTTTTGTCATATTCGGTGGTTCCCTTTTTTTTTTCCTCGCATTTTATGGTACCAGTCTCACAAAGTGCAGTACTAACATCACATGTGACTATACTTTTGTCACATTTAGCAGTTTGCTTTTTTTTTTTTCCTCGCATTTTATGGTACTCACATTGGCAGTACCAACATCACATGTGACTGTACTTTTGTCACATTCGGTGGTTCCCTTTTTTTTTTTCTCACATTTGATAGTTCCATTATCACATTAAGTAGTACCAACATTACATATGACAGTATTTTTGTCACAAATGACCGAAATGACTAGAAACCTTAAAAATGACTGAAATACCCTCGAAACTTATAAAATGGCCCAAATACCCCCGAAACCCTCTAAAATTACCGGAATACTCTTAAAACCTAAAAGATGATCAAAATTCCCTTAGAACCTAAAAAATAACCGAATGACCCTAAAACTTAAAAAATGATCAAAGTATCTCCTGAAACCTAAAAATGAATGAAATACCCTTAAAACATTAAAAAAAAAATGATTATAATGCCATTAAAACCTATAAAATAACCAAAATACCAATAGAACATAAAAATGACCAAAAAAAAACCCTTAGAATCTAAAAAATGACTGTAATAATCTTGAAACCTAAAAAATTAACAAAAACCCCGCAAAACCTAAATAATGACCAAATTACCTTTAGAACCTAAAAAATAATCGAAATATTTGAAATTCATTTGGATGGCAACATTTGGATTTGGATTATTTTGAACCAAGGATTTAAAATGCCTTGATTTGAAATCTATTAATTTTAAAATTCCTTGTTTGGGTCTTCTTATATAACGAAGGATTTGAAATTCCATTGTTTGGGTACCTAAATTTAAATGTGAATTTAAGATCATAAAATATTTTTTCCAATTATTATTTTTCTTAAACCTTCTACATTTTAATTTTAGTAACATTTTTAATAGATACATGAGGCAATGAAAAAGCCATTGATAACCTAATTGACAAGATAATGAGTAAAAATCTGTCATCATAGCCAACTAATAATTTGCTATTAGTAAGAACTTGGACTTGCAAAATATGAATTTATCATATTAGTGAAAATAATTTTTATTGTTCCATTACAATCATTATCAATGGAGAGGACAATCATAATCAATCTAGATATTAAGGACAATCATGCACATTCATGCAAAAGATTATCTTACAAGAGAAGTCATTTTTTTCTAGGTACAAGACTACACAACATTGTGAAGCCATGAATGCCTTCTTGACTAGATTTTTGGATAGACAAACTAGGCTTTATGAGTTGTTCCAACAAGTTAATAGAGCACTTACATGTATTTAACACAATGAGGTGGGGGTAGATTTTACTTTTAAATATATTAAATCTATTATGATTACTAGGTTAGTTAAAATCGAGAAGTATACCACTAATATAATGACAAGGGAAATATTCCATATGTATATGCCACAATTTGTTTCCTAAGAAATCGCTTTTCCATAAATTCACATTTTAAATAACAAAATTCACTAATTCTGTTTGTATGTGCCATAGATGGTCCAAAGAAATCAGACCACCTACTTGCACTTGGATCAAAATATGGTAATTTTCATCTCATAATATTTACAACTTGAATTGATATATAACTCACTTTCATGAACTACTAGCCGGTCTCTTGTTGCAAAGTATCTAAAAGAAGCAGACAAACTACAAAGAAATCCATCTAAAAAGGAAAAAAATTTCATTTAAAAAAAAATCCACTACAATGTTTCTTGTTCACATCTATATTTGAATACCATCATGGCAACAATTGAAAAAGAGATAATCATAAGCATATGTATTTCTGGATCATTCATTCTTAAGTTCTCAATAGAGCAACTTCTAGCTTGTAGGAATTTCTTATTATCCCTTCTGCAACTCCACTGGCAACAAAAATATCTGCATTTACATAATATAACTATTAGAGCTTGAAAAAAAACGAGATGTTCATAAGAGCAAATCTCTTTGCATAGAGCCTTAGATATTTATTTATATAACTATTATTATTCAAGAACTTTGGCTCATGTAGTTCAACCTGACAATATCAGCAAATTCAAAATCATATATAATAAGTTTATTAAATAAATAAATAAAATCTAGTAAACAACAACATGCTAAAAAAAGGATATAATCATTGAGAGGTTTCTTATTATTTGAAAGTTGAGTAATAATGTAAATGATTGTGGGGGCATATCAATGTTTCAGCTCTGTTTTAGAGCTTGGTCTTGTTACATGGACTTCAATTGTATGTGTATATGCATTCTAGATGTTATCTTTTTACATGGATGTCATTCTAATTATCAACTATAATTAGATAATTGATAATTTTTCAGTAACAAGGATAAAATAGCTTTGGGTTTAGGCTGGATGCTTATATACCAAAAAAAGCATTGAATGCAAGAGAGAGCTAGAAGGATAAATGCTTACATGACAGATTTTCATGAGGTTGACTCCTACTTATGATGAGCTATAATTAAGCAATAACGTCAATGAATGGTCCGACAAAAATCAAATTTAAGAACCTGTAATTGTTAAAAAAAAACTGACACGTGCACAAATCCTAACAGAATAGCTTAATTGGAGAGCAAAACACTTCAAAAATTTAAAACTTATGCTCTGCATTAAGTTCTAAAATAACAAACGTTTCTACATACAACATAATCTTTTATATAATATTGACATCACACAGTACAACATACATATGCAAATTGGCAGAGCTGTAACACAACATACCTTATAACTTACATTGTACTGGATAGAAATTACAACAAAGCACTTCAAAATGAATGCTTTAATAATTTTTCTTATCATCTGCTTGTTTGGCTTTTGGATCTGTATTATGATTATGAAATTCACTTTTCCTGTTTGTCATAAGGATGACTATTTGAAAGCTCACATAGAGTTCTTGTAGACTCAAGTTATAGCGGGTGTTAGTCACCACACAAGTTGTACAATAAGAAGATGAAGTGATTAGGTAACTCCCTGCTGGTTCTTCACTTTCAACTTTGGCATATTGACAATTAAAGAATTTTGGTCTCAAGTTGCAGTTTTTAAATTACTCCAACCAGTAAAGTTAAGACAAATAGATGTCCCTATGCTGAATAAACTTTATAAAAAATAAATAAATAAATAAACTTAAGGCAAACATGCCCTGAACCAGGTTTCAATTATCTCAACCTAATCTTTGTAAAGTGGTCTGAATCAAGGAAGTTTAGCTCAAACGAAAATTTTCCACCCTATGTTTCTTATCAAATGTGAATTATGAAATGGATGATGGATTACGTTCCCTAATCATCCTAAAATGAAATGTCCAAAAGCTGTAAGACAATGACCTGGTCACGTACCTCTCACATTTTAGACATTAATCATAGAACCTTTAGACCATACTTTTTGATCAACAAATCTTTAAAAGTTGAAAGTAAACAAGAGGTCAAAAATCTTAATTGCAATTCTCTGGAAAAAAAAAAAAAGCAAAGTGGCAAACTAGCCCCCATTAAAAAAATTAGAATCATGTTTCATATTTATTATTCTTTATACTATAGATAAACCCCTAAATATCAAATGGTCAAAGATATGAACATGTATTACAATAAGATGTGGGGGTCACCTCATAAAGCTATTATACAAATAGGCTTTCAACAAATATTGAAGTTGGTCAGAGTATCCAAAGTTGCTTATTATATTAATCAAAATCCCATTACCCCAAACTAGTCCATAAAGCAAAAGTAGAAAACACTGAGAACAGTCCCAAACTTCCAGTTCCATGAAATTTGTTGAAAAACACAAACTGATTTAAATGACACAAACAAAATAAAGTAGTAAATACAGACAGCTGCCTATGAAGAGTGGCAAAGCAGAGCAAAGCACATAGATAGATATAGATGAACACACCATTTCATTTCTTTCAGCTTTCGGTGTACAACCAAACTTACCTTTTTATATTACCATAAAGCCATAGAGATTCTCTCATATATATATAGCTCCACATGTTTTTTTTTTTTTCAATACTAAAAAAAAAAAAAAAAAAATTAT
Source organism: Quercus suber (assembly GCF_002906115.3). Lineage (NCBI taxonomy): Eukaryota > Viridiplantae > Streptophyta > Magnoliopsida > Fagales > Fagaceae > Quercus > Quercus suber. The sequence continues at coordinate 161,479 of NW_027069718.1, forward strand.
ATATATATATATATATATATATATATATATATATATAGGGTTGGGTTCAAGTTACACCTGGTATAATTTTAAGCAATGTTACACCACTCAATATTTTTTAATTGGATGCAAATTTTGACAAATCTATTGTTAGATTACATTATCTTCATATATTCTCCATACTTGCAAAATTTCAAGGTAATCAAAGATTAATAGCCTTGTCATCAATCAATTTTTTAAATTCAAGTTTTTGTAGTTTAAAATAATGTATAAAAGATGAGTTTATAGATCAAATGGTAAATAACATCCAATTGACATGAAAATTGGCATGATTGTTAAGAATATATAGAACATGTAATTTAACGGTGTGATTTTCAAAATATGAATTTTATAACAAGTTATTGGGTGGTGTAATATTGCTTAGAGTTACACCGAGTATAACTTGAACCCAACCTATATATATATACATACATATATAAAACCCAATGTATGTGTATGTTTAGTCTTTCAATTACAACGTATTTTATTACCAGTAGTAAAGATTATTATTCATGTTACAATTCTCATTTAATGTACCAAACATACACTTAATTCTCTCTCATTGGTGAAAGGAGATCCTCAAAACAAGAAAAATGAATTCAAGTATGAACACTTCCCCCATATCTAATGAGAGAGAGAGAGAGAGAAGAAAAAAGAAAAAAGAAAAAAAAAAAGGCAAATGGAATATCATGTATGAACCCATATCCAATGAAAATGAAGAAAAGTAAAATGAATTTCAAGTATGAGCAATGGAAATTCATGAGCGAGGTCTCAAATATTTATAACTATTCTGTTATGCACCAAACTTTTTATTATTGAATACCTTTGTTAAAGGAGATTTCCACATCACGTAGTAATTATTACAAGCTTTCCATGTGTCAATATGGACAAAAACACGGGACACTCTTGGACTAACTTATTGATTTCCATTATTTACATCCTATATTACAAGTATTGTTCATAGAAAAAGACAATCTATATACCATTAAAGTCACAATTTTATTTTCTTCATTCGATTGAATGATACAGATCAACTTTTTTAGCAGATTTGACAATCTGTGTGGTCAGGCGGGGAAGGTTTTGGCCCGGGTTTCCCAACAATTTTCATTTGGACAATATTTCCTCGCAGGATACTGTTTTTCTCTGCAAACATGACAAAGATATTGCATGAATATAAAACCTAACTGTGCATGAATATAAAACGTTTACAAAGATATTGCATGCAACCATGGGAAAACAAGGGACTTACTTGCTCGTGGGACGACATTGTTGGGTTCGGCAACCACCATCGTGTGCGTAGATGAGAGAAACAAAAAGATAATAAGCATCCAAATGATGAAAACCCTGATGGAAGTCTTGGCATCCATTTTGGCTATGGAGAGAAACAGATGAAGATTTGTGGGTTTGCAAGGCCTTAAACTTGAGAATAATTTTTGATGTTCAACAGGCTGAAACTCGACTAATATATATAGAAAAATCTACACTAATCCTTGTGTGAGCAAATTTTTATAAAGAAATTACCTAGCTGAGTGATTGTGGTATGCAAATTTTTATAAAGAAATTACAATAACTTTTGTTAAGAACTTCCCACCAAAGCAGGGGCGATGCTAAAGCATATTCAGGGTGAACCCCCTTACTTCAAAAGAAAAAACTATATACATATAAATATAAAATATAATTTTTTTTTTCTTAACTTAATACTTTAATTTATTTTTAAAAATATTTTTTTGCACACCTTGACTTAAATTTTAAACATCTTTATTACAAGTATTTTTGACTTTAAAAATAAAGAGTAAGTGTTTATGAATTGTAAGTGTAATTCTTTTTTATATAATTCTTTTAGGTGGGAAGTTCTTAACAAAAGTTATTGTAATTTCACAAACACCTACTCTTTATTGTAAGCCCTTAACAAAAGTTATTGTAATTTCTTTATAAAAATTTGCACACCACAATCACTTAGCTAGGTATCCCATCTCTTTCTCTCTCTCATATCTTCATTACTTGAACCTTAACCTCATTCCAAAACAGCCCAACTCTTTCTCTCTGCGCGCGCGCACACAATGTATCATGAAGCAGGTTTGTGTCAACAATGTTTGCAGTGAAGAAATGCACTAAGAAACTCGTTCATATAACTTAATAATGTACATAACCACATGAGGCTATTTCCGATGAGAACTAGTAATGAACGGTAACCTTGTAAAAAAAAGTTCAGCTCACCAGAATCAAATACCATCAGTACAAAGAGATTCCTATTCTGCTTGCTTTGGTGACAAAAAAAAAACCACATGTCATTTTTAATGGCACAGCGATTGTAAGGGAAAAAAAAAGCACATGAGAACCATCTTCGAATTAAAATCCATCCTTTGGGGCAGAGAAGCCTCCAAAAAATTGTACTTCACCACACTAACGACGCTAAGTTTTTGTTATCTTATATTCTTATGTATGTCCATAGTTTTATTTATTCCGGTTATATCAATGAGTATTATGTACCATTGTCGTGATCCGATCGAGGCTTTACAAAAATCTGAATATACTCAAATATCAAGAATAGTTCCTCTCGTCAATCACCAATTGCTTTTGGTTGATAATACTATTTACCTTTCGAGCTTTATTGCCCTGGGCAAAAGAGGACCCATGGCTCTCTCTTGTTCAGTGAGTGAGTGGCGGAAGTGGCATCGATGACCATAGGGGCAGACAACACCAGTAAGGACCATCCTGCAGACTTCGGTCTTGTAGCGTGGGTGGCGGAGGACTGGGCGGAGCTCCTCTACACCGTGGGCAAACTGGCAGTTGTCTCCGTAAGGGCACTCTCCGGTCTCTTGCCATTTGTTGCATAGCTCCGTCTTGTACATGCCTTGGTTGTACACTTCTAGTTCAAGTGGCTCCTCCTCTTTCTTCACTCCGGGCACATACACCTTTTGCTGTATCATCAATTCATCATCATACAGAATAACCTTCTAAACATTATAATCAGCATAAAGGGGAAATGATAGCACGCTTGTAGTTTTCACGTAAGAAAAGCACAAAAATTGATTTTGGGTCCTTGGAGACTTTCTGCATGGGTATATATACTATTTAACTAATCTCACTCCTATTTATATCCCGTGTTTTCTCAACATATATTAGTGCTTTGAGTTGTTATCTTCTCACATAGGTTTCGATCATGCATGCCTATGTGAAATGGACATTGTGTACAATAGTAGTAACACAAAATAATAAATTCAATGTTTTGTAAGAGCTAGCCATGCATCATGTAAGATGGACATTAATTATTACCCAAAATAATAAATATTCCAACGTACGTGTAGATGATCACATCATCTTGATCCTTTTGGCCTCTTCTAGTTTGTAAAGGCGAGAGTATCTATTACAAAAATATTTCTATACAGCACAAATGATGCCCAAGCGTCTTCAAGAAATGATTTTGGTTTTAAAAATCATCCCAGTACGTATATATGCATCCCATTCCTATATATACATACAAGTGTCAAAACCTTAATACTACATTTCTAATTGATCATTTGACTAGAAGATGGCTATTTTCTTATATGTTTCTAAAGTGAGTTTGTTTTATTTATTGAGTTAATTTACTTACAGTTTCTTAAAATATACTACTTTTATCCAACTTCGCCAAATCAATAAGATGAATGGAAGTGGTGTCCTGCATTTGTTTGTGCCTCACATCACATCTTGCCTTTGCCTTCCAATTGTCTATAGACTAGACAATGGAGCTGGTGGCCTTTAAAGCCAAAAGTGTTTTTCCCCATTCGGACTCTCATCATCATGATCCCCTTCCATTTCTTGCGTTACACTTTCCATAGGAACAACTTCAATTATTCTCTAGATTTAAATATCATTACTACGATTATTATTATAAAGACTAACTCATCATAATAATAAAAACAATCAGAATAAGTTCGCTACATGTCTACGTGGCATGAGCCTTACTTCACCAACAAGAAAGTGAATACACACACAAGTCGAACTGATAAAACCTCTGCTTGTGTACACGTGTCACGCATTCAAGCCTATAAACCTAATCAATCCATGGTCCTCTCCGTATTCATAATCCTTCACCTATTTCTGTTTTTTTTTTTCAGAGTTCTTCAGCTTTACTCAAAAACACAAAATAAAAATCATGCAAGCAATGGCAATTTCGCAATAATAAGTAATTAAAAAGGAATATATAAAAAGAAAAAACCGTTAAATTACGTAATTACCGTGACGTTGAGTGGACTCGCGGGTCGAGGCCGAGTCGCGGTCCGAGTCGTGCGAGTGGAACCAGCAGGTTGGTGATGAGCGGGATTGTTCTTCAAGTAACCATTGGACCTGACGGAGATACTCTTCGGTAACGAGAAGCGCTCCACGTCAGCGTTCTGGAGCCTTCTGCTCTCGATCACGCTCGTCGGACTCTCAATCAGATCTGGCACCGCCACGTCATCCCAGGGGATCTGATCGTGATCGCTTCCTTCGTTCATTCCTCCTCCTCCGATTCTCAGCCTTCGAAACGAGGCGTCGAGAGCAGAAAACGACGCCGCAGTGGTGAAGTCGTTGGAGGCGGCGGAGGAGCGGAGCAAAGCGTGGATCAGGAGGCTGAGTTGCTTGTTGAGCTCGCGGTTGACGTCGTGGAGGTGGCTGTTCTCCTGGCGGAGAGCCTCGACTTCTCCGGTTGCCTCGCGGAGGCGAGTGAGGTACAGCGAATTCCGGTTCACGTTCTCCTGGTGCTCCTGTACGGTCCGAGAGTGGTACAGGCGGTTGGCGTCGGAGTTGGAGTTCGAGACCGAGTCCGAATTCAGCGAGTCGGAGGAGTAGGTCGGAGGAGAGTAGAGAGAGCTGTAAACGACATCGTTTGGATGGAATAGTTGCGACTTGAATGGCGAGGCGGGCATGGTGTTCGCGGTGACGGTGCTCGACGACGAGTCGGTTTGCATTTTTTTTCAGTTCTTGAACTACCACTTTACCTGCTGATAATAATCACAGAGAAAATGATTTCCATTTGATTATTTACAGCTTTTGTTATAAAAAAAAAAAAAAAAAAAAAAACAGAATATTATGATTTCTTTGAAATCTAAACTTCAGATATAGATCAAAGTGACGAAAGCGATGAAGAAAAAGAGATTAAACTTGAATCTTATAGGAAACAAAACTTACCTGATAGAAGCAACGAAGAAGAACAGAGACTTTCTCTTCTGGTTTTAGAGAGAGAGATTTATGAGAGAGAGGGTTTGGAGGGAAAGAGAGGGAACATTCTTTGGTGAGAGGGAACTAAATGGACAACAAAAACCGTTTTGAGACAAATGCTTATAACAGAACCAATATATGGTGCAGTTTTTACATTTTTTTTTTTCACTTTCTACCCTCGCCTTGTTTATGACTTATAAGTTTGGTTTACATATAGTATAAGGGGCAGATCAGTCATTTTACTAATGTTAGGAGTTTAGCTATCAGCCATTCGATTATGTACACTTTGTATCAGACGGTTGGAATTAGGTAACCGGAGAGGGATGTACTTGAGAGACAGAGTTTAAGTTCAAGTTCACGTTGTTAGAGCGCCAGTTCATTTCACTCACACAGTCTCACATGCATCAGCAACCCAAAAAAAACCGCACGTCCCGGGTGATCCAACTCAAAAAGTTCAAATTACATTGATACCATCAGTTTTTTGAGTTCTGTTTTTTTAATTGATTTTTTAAGATATTAATCAATTTTTTGTGTATATAAGGATTAAATCATATATTTGTTATTTAACAATTAGAAATTTTATCAGTTAAACTAACTGGAATCCACAGTCCACTTTATTTGTGTACATACTTACATGGGTTTCAATTAACTCAATTGGTAAAATTTTCTGTGGTTGAATAAAAAACTTGAGATTGGATTCTGGTCTATACAAAAAATCAATTAGTGTCTTGATTCGATGATAAAGAGTTAAATTATTAAAAATTAAGAGTTAATTTTTTTTTTTTACCATCTTGACTTCTACTTCTCACAACAAACGGTAAATGCTTAGTGCAAGCTTGCGCTAAACTTTTATACTTTATCTAAATATGGTGAGGGAGCAATAGCAATGGCGTGAGTGTTTTTTTTTTTTTTCGCTCAAGCTCCTCAGGAAGGGAAATAAATTGGAGGTATTTTATTTTAGAAATTCTTCAATGCTACAGTAACAAACAGTTGACTTATTTAAAGGGAAGATTTTGTTATTGTGTTGGTTTTACTGGTCCAGTGTTTTGTAGATAGATTGTATTTACTCCAGATTTATTGTTGTATTACCAAATTTTATTGTGAACTGAAATTTTGCACAAACATTAGTATATTGTAATCTCTATTTCATATGGTTGATTTGTTAGAATTGTCCGTGGTTTTTTCCTTTAGACTAGAGGATTGTGTTGTATTTTTACTATGTTTGCTCGATTATTTTCATTATATATATATTTTTTGTTATTACTTGAAACTCATTTAATTTAATTCACACGTATACACTGTGGAATTTATTTTCCCAACAGATTCAATTTGACCTTGAAAACTGGCATGCCTCAACGTCATGTTAGTCATATAAACAATTAGAGGAACCAAATAGAAAGAGTCGTAACCAAAAAATGGGTAAAAAGAAAAACAAAGAAGTCCAGCAACAAGGTGAGCTTTAGAGGATTCCTTACCCTTCAGCTAGAGAGATCTAGGTCCATTAAGGGAGAAGAATCATGATTCAGGCCCACTAAGCAAGCATGTCTTGGGCACCCTAGGCCTCACCCTCTCCCAAGTCCCAGCTCAGCAAGTCTCACCTTGTTAAGATGAGAAATACATAAAATGTTTTATACATTTTTACACACAATCCAAAAAAAATTGAAAATGTAATTGGAAGTTATGATTTTTAAGATAAAAATGATGATTTCAAATCATGGTTTTACTTGTTATTTAGGTTGTGTAAAACTATGTAAACTAATTTGTGTGTAATAAATATAACTCTATTGGAATAGGGGTGTGCGGTATCATAATCTTAATTATTATTATAAATTTTGTATGATATAAGGCCTATTTGGTAATGTTGTTCTAATAACGTTATTTAAATATTGTAAAAATATGTGAGTAAAAAAATATTGTAGAAATAAGCATTGTGTTGTTTAAACCAAGAGAAAATAGCACTAACAAACGGTCTCATACACTATCATATGCCAAGTTATACGAGTTTGTGTTTTGAAAACACTATCACTATTGTACCATAATTTGTTGGCTTTATCGTTCCCCACAAAATTCAAATTTTCATTACTTGAACCCTGACCTCATCCCAAAGCAGCCCAACTCTCTCTCTCTCTCTCTCTCTCTCTCTCTCTCTCTCTGCGCACGCACAATGCATCATGAAGCAAGTTTGTGTCAACAATGTTTGCATCAAAGAAATGCATTAAGAAACTCGTTCATAAAACTTAATAATGTATGTAACCACATGAGACTATTTCCGATGAGAACTAGTAATGAACGATAACCTTGTAAAAAAATGCTCACCTTACCAGAACCAAATACCATCAGTACAAAGAGATTCCATTTCTACTTGCTTTGGTGACAAAAAAAAAAAAAAAAAAAAAAAAAAAAAAAAAAAAAAAAAAAAAAAAAAAAAAAAAAAAAAAAAAAAAAAAAAAAAAAAAAAAATAAAAAAAAAAAACCACATATGTATGATGTTTCAGTATGTCATTTTTAATGGCACAGAAAAAAAAAAAAAAAAAAAAGCACATGAGAACCATCTTCGAATTAAAATCCATCCTTTGGGCCAGAAAAGCCTCCAACAAATTGTACTTCACCAAATCACCACGCTAATGACGCTAAGTATTTCTTATCTTATGTATGTCCATATTTTTATTTATTCCGGCTATATCAATGAGTATTATGTACCATTGTCGTGATTGTCGTGTTCCGAACGAGGCTTTACAAAAATCTGAATATACTCAAATATCAAGAATAGTTTCTCTCATTAATCACCATTTGCTTTTAGGTGATAATACTATTTTACTTTTCGAGCTTTATTGCCCTAGGCAAAAGAGGACCCATGGCTCTCTCTTGGTCTGTGAGTGCATGGCGGAAGTGGCATCGATGACCGTAAGGGCAGACAACACCAGTAAGGACCATCCTGCAGACTTCGGTCTTGTAGCGTGGGTGGCGGAGGACTGGGCGGAGCTCCTCTACACCGTGGGCAAACTGGCAGTTGTCTCCGTAAGGGCACTCTCCGGTCTCTTGCCATTTATTGCATAGCTCCGTCTTGTACATGCCTTGGTTGTACACTTCTAGTTCAAGTGGCTCCTCCTCTTTCTTCACTCCGGGCACATACACCTTTTGCTGTATCATCAATTCATCATCATACAGAATAACTTTCTAAACATTATAATCAGCAGAAAGGGAAAATGATAGCATGCTTGTAGTTTTCACGTAAGAAAAGCACAAAAATAGATCTTGGGTCCTTGGAGACTTTCTGCATGGGTACATATACTATTTAACTAATCTCACTCCTATTTATATCCGGTGTTTTCTCAGCATATGGTACTTTGAGTTGGTGTCTTCTCACATAGGTTTTGATCATGCATGACTATGTGAAATGGACATTGTGTAGAATAGTAGTTACACAAAATAATAAATTCAATGTGTTTTGTAAGAGAGAGCCATGCTCATGTAAGATGGACATTGATTATTAGTTAAAATAATAAATATTCCAATGTGTAGCTGATCACATCATCTTGATCCTTTTGGCCTCTTCTAGTTTGTCAAGGCGAGAGTATTTATTACAAAGATATTTCTATACTGGACATGCAAATCATGCCCCCAAGAGTCTTCAAGAAATGATTTTGGTTTTAAAAATGGATCCCATTCCTGTATATACATACAAGTGTCAAAACCTTAATACTACATTTCTAAGTGATCATTTGACTAGAATATGGTTATTTTTCTTATGTTTCTAATGTGAGTTTGGTTTATTTATTGAGTTTATTCAACTTAGTCATTTACTTACAGTTTCTTAAAATATACTACTTTTATCCAGTTTCGCCAAATCAATAAAAGGTTGTTTATCCCAAATTAATGCCAATTCTCCTCTAGTCAACATTTTAGCACCAATTAATTATAGGTGAATGGAAGTGGGGTCCTACATTTGTTTGTGCCTCACATCACATCTTGCCTTTGCCTTCCGGTTGTCTATAGACTAGACAATGGAGCTGGTGGCCTTTAAAGCCAAAAGTGTTTTTCCCCATTCGGACTCTCATCATGATCCCCTTCCATTTCTTGCATTACACTTTCCTTACGAACTTCAATTATTCTGTAGATTTAACTATCATTACTATGATTATTATAAAGACTAATCAAAATAAAGCCTTGTGTACACGTGTCACGCATCCAAGCCTATAAACCTAATCAATCCATGGGTTTTTTCCCCCCCCTAATAACTGTTACATTAATTTCTAGTTTCAGAGTTCTTCAGCTTTACTCAAAACCACAAAATAAAAATCAAGCAAGCAATGGCAATTTCGCAATAATAAGTAATTAAAAAGGAATATATAAAAAGCAAAAACCGTTAAATTACGTAATTACCGTGACGTTGAGTGGACTCGCGGGTCGAGGCCGAGTCGCGGTCCGAGTCGTGCGAGTGGAACCAGTAGGTTGGTGGTGAGCGGGATTGTTCTTCAAGTAACCATTGGACCTGACGGAGATACTCTTCGGTAACGAGAAGCGCTCCACGTCAGCGTTCTGGAGCCTTCCGCTCTCGATCACGCTCGTCGGACTCTCAATCAGATCTGGCACAGCCACGTCATCCCAGGGGATCTGATCGTGATCGTGATCGCTTCCTTCGTTCATTCCTCCTCCTCCGATTCTCAACCTTCGAAACGCGGCGTCGAGAGCAGAAAACGACGCAGCAGTAGTGAAGTCGTTGGAGGTGGCGGAGGAGCGGAGCAAAGCCTGGATGAGGAGGCTGAGTTGCTTGTTAAGCTCGCGGTTGACGACGTGGAGGTGGCTGTTCTCCTGGCGGAGAGCCTCGACTTCTCCAGTGGCCTCGCGGAGTCGAGTGAGGTACAGCGAATTCCGGTTCACGATCTCCTGGTGCTCCTGTACGGTCCGAGAGTGGTACAGGCGGTTGGAGTCGGAGTTGGAGTTGGAGTTGGAGACCGAGTCCGAATTCAGCGAGTCAGAGGAGTAGGTCGGAGGAGAGTAGAGAGAGCTGTAAACGACATCGTTTGGATGGAATAGTTGCGACTTGAATGGCGAGGCGGACATGGTGTTCGCGGTGACGGTGCTCGACGACGAGTCGGTTTGCATTTTTTTCAGTTCTTGAACTACTACTTTTCCTGCTGATAAGAATCACAGAGAAAACGATTTCCGTTTGATTATTTACAGCTTTTGTTATACAAAATTGAAAAAAAAAAAAAGGAAAAAAAACAGAATATTATGATTTCTTTGAAATCGAAACTTCAGATATAGATCAAAGTGACGAAAACGATGAAGAAAAAGAGATTAAACTTGAATCTTAGAGAAAAAAAGCTTACCTGATAGAAGCAACGAAGAAGAACAGAGAGGCTCTTTCTCTTCTGGTTTTAGAGAGAGAGAGAGAGAGAGAGAGAGAGAGAGAGAGATTTATGAAAGAAAGAGTTTGGAGGGAAAGAGAGGGAACATGCTTTGGTGAGAGGGAACTAAATGGACAACAAAAACCGTTTTGAGACAAATGCTTATAACAGAACCAATATATGGTGCAGTTTTTACATTTCTTTTTCACTTTCTACCCTCGTCTTGTTTACGACTTATAAGATTGGTTTACTTATGGTATCAGGGGCAGATCAGTCATTTTACTAAGGTTAGGAGTTTAACTATCAGCCACTCGATTATGTACACTTTGTATCAGACGGTTGGAATTAGGTAACCGGAGAGGGATGTACTTGAGAGACAGTTTAAGTTCAAGTTCATTTTGTTAGAGCGCCAGTTCATTTCACTCACATGCATCAGCAACCCAAAAAAACCGCACGTCCTGGAGATCCAACTCAAAAAGTTAAAATTACATTGATACCCTCAGTTTTTTGAGTTCTTTTTTTTTAATTAATTTTTTAATATACTAATCGATTTTTTGTGTATGTTGAAATTAAGTTTCAAATTTCTTATTTAACCATTAGAAACTTTACCAATTAAGTTAACTGAAACTCACAGCTATAGTCCACTTTGTTTGTGTATATACTTATGTAGGTTTCAATTAGCATAATTAGTAAAAAAAATTTATGGTTGAATAAAAAACTTTAGATTGGATTCTAGTATTCTATATAAAAAACTAATTAGTGTCTTGGTTCAATAATAAAGAGTAATCATTAAGAGTAGATACTAATCATAGAAACTTTCTATAAAATACTATTTCTATTCTATTCTATTTATTTATTTTGAACAAACAAGAGTAGTTAGACTTTTTCAAATATCTAACTATCAATATATTTCGTTTTATTTCGTTTTCAAACATAAGGTGACAAGTCATAAAATCAAACCGAGACACTGAGTCTTGGAATTAGAATATAATGATTAATCTTCAAAAATAATAAAATGATCTCTGTAGATTCTATGATGTCCATGATAGTGAGTTATGAAAAATTCGTGTCCCTAATATTATTCCAATTGAATATTTATAAGCTAAAAAATATACAATATAGTTCCTTAAATCAAAGCCAAAACCAATAAATCTACAAAATAAGGGTCAGCTTTTAGTACTAGAGGACCAGAATTATACACACATTAGGTACCCAATTATATATTCAAATATATATTTTCTTAATATTTATAAAATAAAATAAAAATTAATTAATTTTCAAGCTGTCCATAAGGTCCCGTGGCGGTTAGATAGGCACTTGATTATAATGTTGCTTAGTTTAGAAGCCTATTGGTGGTTTTGGGGTTTCAAATTTAAAAGTCATGAAGAGGATTAAGACATATGGTATTTAGGAAGAAAGTGCCATCATGTTTTTTTTTGCAGAGAAGAGTTTGCTTCTTTATCACAACTTTAACAACCTCTTTGGCCAATAGCTCCCCTATCAAATCCATAATCAATTGTTTGGTGAATAATAACCTCATGATGCTCACATTCCTTGTCCCTAGCAAACACTTTCTTTAATTCCTCACTAATGTAACGGTTGTTAAGTCATGCGCATAATTTGGTCTCCTTCTAAACTAATAATAAAGAACCATGTTTTAGTTTCTATTTCATTTTCATTATAATTGGTCCATGTTACATACTACTTTTTATTACACGTAGCTGTAGGATCTAATTTCCAGCTAGTGGCCATGCAGAATGTATGATTTTCCAGCGTCTGAGAATTTAGAAAAGAAGAGGATCCATTAGAATGTAATTACTAACATGTCATTTTCTGTAGCATAATATTGAACTACTTTAAATTAAACCCGAAGGGTTGGTCCATTCTACACTCATATTTATTAGGCGAAAATCACATTTTCGTCCCTACATTTTTAGGCGATTTCTATTTTGGTCCCTAAATTTTATTTTTACCGTTTTTAGTCCCTATTTAGAAAAACGCCATCTATTTTAGTCCTTTCCGTCAGTGCCCTAACGGAAAATCCTAGGTGGCAGACGGAACTTTTAAAATAATAATAAAAAATTTTATTTTGCTATTAAAAAATGCCACGTCAGCATTTAAATTAAAAAAAATTAATTTATTAATTTTAACTAAATAAAAAATATTAAAAACAGAATTAAAAACCAAAAATTAAATGAATTGAGATTTAAGTGACACAAACTCAAATCTTAGAACACAAACCCAGAAAAGAAAAAACCTCCAAAACTGAAATTTCGTTTTCCTTTGCTTTTCTCATGAACCAAACAATCGCGAAGGATCATTTCTATCTAAGTTTATGTGAAACCTTTCTACTGTCCAAATAAACAAAAACAACAGAAAAAATTCAAAAAGAGGAAAACTCCAAAATTTATTTTCTTTTGCTGAACCCAAAAAGTGGAGAAAAACTCCTTGTCGGGGATGAAGATGGTTTTTGTCGGCGGGTACGGGTGCTCGAAAGAGAGGTTCGGGTCGGACCGGATCTCGCCGTTGGAGTCGTCGAGCTGGACAATCTCGACCCGGTTGGGGAACTGCTCGAGGAGGCTCGCGATGGCTAGACGGTACTTCTTGTCGCGGCGGACGCTCCAGTTCATGGCGTAGACGTGCCACGGCGCCTCGTACGTGTATATTTCTGATCGCTTTTGTTGCTCATCGGACCCGTCTTGGGTCGGATCGCTATTCACACCCATTTTTGTTTTGCGACAACTTGAGTGTTTTTTGGGTACATAGATATAGGAGAGATGGATGGATGGAAGGGTCAAAAGAATCGAAAATTGAACAAGGTGGGAAAGAATGAAGTTGGGTGGTCTGAGCTGAGAATGACCAGTGGGGGCTTTCACACCTTCCTTCCTTCTTCCCCGAATTTGCGACTTTTCGATTCCAGTCTACTACTGTCCACTGGAATGTTTGCTTCAATCTGGGCCGTCCATTTTAACCCATCCCTAAAAACTCCAAAATTCATCAATTAGAAAACACTAATTTATTTTCTATCTAAGCAAAAGAAAATAAATTTTGGAGTTTTCCTCTTTTTGAATTTTTCTGTTGTTTTGTTTATTTGGACAGTAGAAAGGTTTCACATAAACTTAGATAGAAATGATCCTTCGCGGTTGTTTGGCTCCTGAGAAAAGCAAAGGAAAATGAAATTTCAGTTTTGGAGGTTTTTTCTTTTCTGGGTTTGTGTTCTAAGATTTGAGTTTGTGTCACTTAAATCTCAATTCATTTAATTTTTGGTTTTTAATTCTGTTTTTAATATTTTTTATTTAGTTAAAATTAATAAATTAATTTTTTTTAATTTAAATGCTGACGTGGCATTTTTTAATAGCAAAATAAAATTTTTTATTATTATTTTAAAAGTTCCGTCTGCCACCTAGGATTTTCCGTTAGGGCACTGACGGAAAGGACTAAAATAGATGGCGTTTTTCTAAATAGGGACTAAAAACGGTAAAAATAAAATTTAGGGACCAAAATAGAAATCGCCTAAAAATGTAGGGACGAAAATGTGCTTTTCGCCTATTTATTATATATTAATCACTCATAAACAGGGGCGTAGCCATGATTTTTTACATGGAGGGCTGATTTTTGACGATGATAATTATCATCGCTGTATGGACAGTCTATATATTTAGGTTGATATGGCCCTTCTTTGAGATAAGCTTGTCGGCTTTCATTTTGTTTGTTGATAGGAAATTCATATATTTGTTTACGTGATCCTGGATCACGATCTATCTCTTTAGACTGAATTCTTGAACATTTGGAGGGGTGTTCATCAGACATTGAAGTATCAGAATTTATTTCTACAGCCACATTTGTTTCTACAGCCACAGGTGTCCTAAATTTTGAATTGTTAACATCTTTTTTCTTTAAAAATGCATCAATTGTTTTTCGCTTGCTCATAATTCTTTTAACTTTAAGAATATGACTCAAAAATTAACTTGAAAAAAACTAAAAAACTAAAATCTTAATTAGAAATTTTTACTTAATTATATGGATGTTATTCATACTCAAAGAAAAAAAAAATTCCACTATAATTTAAACAGTCAACACATCATCATTTCTATTATTCAAATTTTCTTGTATTTTAATTTTTTTTTTAAATTAAGAATAACCCCTCAAACAAAAGCAAAAATTAAACACATAAGTACACAACATAAACCAAACAATTTAATAACACCCACTGCCACATGATATCTAACTAATCAAAAATAGATAATAAATAAATAAAAAATTTACCTTAGAAACTTTATCTTCCCTTCAAGACTCATCACAAACAACCTCCCTTCAAGACTCTTCACAAAGTGCAAACTTTATCTTCCCTTCAACCATATATTTCTCTAAAAATCTATGAAAAATTAAGGAGCATGTGAATATTTAAGTGTAGATAGTTGAGAAAAAAAAAAAAAAAAAATAGTTCCTTCAAACTTATCCCAAAAAAAAAAAAAAAAACAACAAACAAACAAAACAAAACAAAACTGACCATGATTTTCTTTCTTCTTACTTTCTTAAAATAAATCATTCAGAGCAGGGGTGTAGCCAGAGGGTGAGTTTTCAGTTTCCGCTTCATCTCTTTTTAGAGTTTTTTTTTTTTTTTTTTTCNTAGTTATGTCACTGTCTTTAATTACACTTACCTATTCTTAACTACTTATCTATTATTAAAATATATATATATATATATACATATATATTAAAGGGGCGTCATTTTATGTTTAGGGGTTCACTTTATATATGTTTAATTTACCCTTAAAAAATATTTGTGCACATTCTAACTTAAAATCTTACACATCGAGATCAAATATCATCCCAACCCAAAACCAAACAACAACATAAATCACAAATCTCTCTCTCTCTCTCTCTCTCTCTCTCTCTCTCTCTCTCTCTCTCTCTCTCTCTCTCTCTCTCTCTCTCTCTCTCTCTCTCTCTCTCTCTCTCTCTCTCTCAATATAGTATCAAAGTCACTCTTCCCAGTCTATAACTACAAAGATTAGGCTCTTTTGTAGTTATATTCTGGTTAGTAATGTATTATATACCCGATTTAAAATACTAATATTACTATTTTTTTTGTGTGTTCTAATAAGTATTACTGTTTACTTTAAAAAAAAAAAAAAAAAAGTCACTCTTCTATGATCTTCAGTGGGTTCAAAATGCCCAATATTGACAATCGCTTCACTTAGTGTCGACCATCATTTTGCCCAATATTGTCGACCATTTATCAAAACATTCACGGTTGTCTATCATGCTAGCATTATTCTTAGTTATTTCTTTCGAATATCTACCTTCTAAAAGTGTCTTTTTCAGTACACTATTCAATAGATAGGAGTGTTCACGGGTTGGTTGGGCTCATGCTAATCAAGGTTAAATTTGCCACTTGACCCAATCCTTTCAAATGGTGATCCATCGTTCATTGTTGTTTGATAGATCGGACAATTTTTTCTGGAACACACCTTCAAGTGGTCAGTTGGACTTGAACATGTCATTAGGAATGACAAATCTCCATAACTAATAACAAAAATTAATTCGAATTGCGAACCATTATTAAATCATCTCTTTGTTTGCTAACACCTCTACTATTTCCATTAATATGACTTAAGAGCATTAGCATCAATATGTGTAAAGTTTTGCAAAATAGAAAAAGTTGCTCATTTTACACATTTTGAGCAAAAAAAAAAAACACACATCAGTGAGTGTAAAATTGTGCATTTATGCACAGTTACTGTAACTCTTCTGTCTATTATTTTATTTTTTTTCTCTCTCCTCTCCCATGTGTTGTCAGACTCTCTCTCACCCACTCTTCAATGCCAAGAAGAAGAAGAAGAAGAAGAAGCCGACCATCATAACTAACCAACCACCACCACCACCACCAACAACAACCCATTACAACATTAATTTAATCCAAACACAATCAACCCAAAATTAATGAAAATCATCACAAACCCAACTTAAAATCAACTCAAAATATAGCAAAATACAAATCAACCCAAAACCCAAGCTTGCTACTGCCATGAGAGAGAGAGAGTGAGTGTATTGAGCCATGGAAGCTTGGTATAGAGATTTAAAAAAAAAAAAAAAAAGATTTGAAGAGAGCACTGATTTGATAGAGAAAGAGAAGGAATTTTTTTTTACAAATGAAAAAGAAGAAGAAAGAAAGAAGATGCTGAAGAAGAAAGTAGAAGACGAAAGAAGAAGAAGAAGAAGAAAGAAGCAAGTAAAAAGACGAAGGAGAAAAAGAAAGAGAGAGAGAGTGTTTCAAAGAAGTGAGGTAAGGTAGGGTGGAGCTGTGTATAGGTAAGAGAAATAATAATAAAAAAATGTGAAAAAATATTATTTTAATAAAAGAATGTGTATTATAGATAATCTGACGTGAGTGTTTTTGCAAATTGATCGTATAAAATAGAAAAAGGTAAGTTTTTATTGTAAAATAGAAGGAAACTTTTGCACATACGATACCGACGCTAATGCTCTAAGGAGGTCTAAGAGCTTAATGTTCTTGCTAAACGCTACAACATAGTGGATCTTGCTCAACAATATCATCTCCAGACTAAAGTTGAGTCATATGTGTCAAGAACAAGGTTAGAAATTGCCTCAATTAAGGAATGAAGAGGATTTTAAGACAAAAGAATTCACAACATAAACTCTATCATTTTATTGCAGCAGATATGACTGAAGCCCAGGCCTTCTGATTTCCTAAAAACCAGAGTATTCCATTCGATTTCCATAAAGAGCTTGTAATTGAACTTTGTGTCAACTGTCAATAAAAAATACGGGCTAACAAACAAAGAAACGCACAAACATACAGTAGATGATAGATCTCACGCACACACAAGCATGCATCCAAATCTGCAGGATTATTCACATGAACATGCAGAAACAATGGATTCCTATCTATCTAATGCCATGCAGATCATCATGGATGGATTGATTTAATCACCCAGAACATCCAAAGCTCTATTGAATTATTTTTTTTATGTTAACTTGCAGTATATAAATCTTTTTATTAGAACTTCCATTTTCCCACCTATTTAACTTGTAAATTGACATATTAGCCAGTGGCAGCTAACAATTTTCATAACAGGAAATGATACAAATGGAAAACACAGTAAAACCAGTAGAAACTTATATAGGGACTCAACTAAAGTTTGGGGAAATTATTTCTGAGAATCTCTTCTCCAAGCAGCATAAAAAACTTTAATCACTAGAAACTAATGCTTTACCTTGCAGATAGAACATGAACAGACTCTACGTACAGTCGTACTTACAATTGCAAGAATTGGTTAAATTAAAGCCATAAACATGAGTGCCATGAATTGTTTGTATTGAAGCTATAAACATGAGAGTGCCATGGCACTAATTTGCTCCACAATTGAATATGTACAACAAGGTGAAAAGCTAATAGCCTCTAATTTTTTTTTTTTTTGGGTTGTTTTGGGTGGGGGGGGGGGGGGGGGGGGGGGGGGGGGGGGGTCATATAATAGCGGCATCTCAAGAGTCTGGGTTAATGGAAAGACACATGATAGATGTGGAGATAAAGTATTAGTGACTATAAGAATTCCATATAATAGCGGCATTTCAAGAGTCTGGGTTAATGGAGAGACACACGGTAGATATGAAGATAAAGTATTGGCGACTATAAGAATTCCATATAATAGCAACATCTCAAGAGTATGGGTTATGGGTTAATGGAGAGACACGCGATAGATATAGAGATAAAGTAACACCTGAATTTAAAAAGACTAAATAAATGGTAATCGATAAAACAAAAAATAAAATAATAAAAGAAAATAAAATAAATGATGACATGGTGCTAACGTGGCTTAACTGGAGCGTAGCAACATTAAACGCTACGCTTCAGCTTTTAGTAATATATAGATTTGAGGTTTAATCCTTTTCTGGATATGGTTGAGTTTCTCAGTTTGAAATGGAAAGCATTCCTTTTATCGTAAAGATTATATGCAATAACAGGTCAGTAAACTTTAATCTCATCAAATAAAGAATGATAATTTTTTTTTTTTTGGGGAGAAAAATGATAAATTAATTTTAAACAATATGAAAACATATCTTTTACCTTTAGTCAAGTACTACTTTAAAACTCCACTAGAAAATGTACTCTTTTTATTTTAAAAGCAAATGTTGGAGATCATTCTCTCAAAAAAAAAAAAATTGGAGGAGATCAATTTCTTATTATGATTTAGTTTTTTGCTTTGAACCTAGGACGTCATTCTCCATCATATTCTTTTAAGAAGAGTAAATCTAATTTGAATTAGAAAAATTATTCACTTCCATTAGAAGAGTTGTCCCTCCCTCCTGTTACATGGTGTTCTCGTCAAAGACACTATTTTACTTTCGCAAAGAAACATAGGCTCTAACCAAAGAATAACATATCTTGTAGTAGAAGGAGATATGAGTAAAATAATGTAAAGAAAATAAGCTATTTCAAACACTAATATTTGAGGGCCCAAAGCTGGCACAAAAACATCAAATCTCTTAACAACAAACTATGAGCTACTATTATTCTCAAAAAAATAAATAAATAAATAAATAAATAAAAACAAAAACAAAAGAAAGAAAAAAACTATGAGCTACTACATTAATAATCCTAATAATTAAATTGATAGACCCAAAACTACAGGATGACAAGATTGATTTATTTGATTACTTCGCCCTATTCACATTCTTCCTTTTACATGAAACGTGAAAATGCTCTCATATTTTGGCCAAGAAATTAAGCGCCAAAGCAATTATAGCATGATAAGCAAGAAACTGCCAAAATCAACTTGTCATAAAAGGAATTGACCATTACTTGTTCTTAGTCTTTGATCTTATCCGAAGCTAAAAACAAGGAAAACTCCAGCATAAGTTATCATAAGTAATTGAGTAATGCAACGTCCACCACAAATAAATTTAAAAAAAAAAAATGTTCATAAACTTCCTGAACTTTCAAGCACTGGTCAAGTCACTCTCTAAACTTCATTATTGGCCAATTTATTCCATAAACTTGACAAACCATCCAAATCAATACCTTAGTTAATCTACCATTAAAAATATAAAAGAATGGCCACATGTGTATAACTTGAAATTTAAAAAACAAAATCCCAATTTGAAACCTGATGGAAATAAAGAGGGGGAGGAACCAGAGCCACCGTAGCACGATGCCCTATTGTCTCACTGCCCGTGTCTTGACAATGCCTTGGCGGTGCTGGTTCATCCGATCTGAATAGCAAAGAGTCACAAAAATGTCGATACTGGAAAACCTTCTTACAGTTACCTAAAGAACCACAAGCCCACTTTAACTCTAGCAAGGTGCAGTGGCACCCACGTGATTGAGTTCTTGAAGTACTTTTTTTTTTTTTTTTGGCTGAATAAGTTCTTTGAAATCATGACTTCCACCTCTTAAGTTCAATTTTCTATTTAAATTGTGAGTTGAAGTCAAGTTTTCAAATGTGACACACCTTTCTATTTACCTCAGCCTACCAAGTCAGCATGAAAATCTTAAATTCAAGCCATGATTTCACCAATGGCTTACTTGAAGCTGTTCACAAAGCAAAAGTAAATAAATTGATAGTCCAATGACAATGATATCATTTGTGGTCTCTTATATTTGTAACTCGAACCTCATCCTCCCCTCCCCATTATCTACCTATCTCAAATAGAAAAATAACTTCTAAGCTAGACCTCCCCATACATCTTAGTCTATAAGCATAAAAAGAAGATGATGCTTCAATTTCTTCGGGTAATTTTTTTTTAATAATATAAATTATTTCTTGTAGCTAAAGATTAATTGCATGCCTTCCTTGGAATGGAAGAGCTTTGATTTTTGAGAGAATATGGACACACTAGGCAAACTTTGATAGTTCTTTTGTACTCATAAAGGAAGAGGAGGCTCTCACTCTGTCATTGTAAGAGCCAACTTCTTCGGCTTGCATGGTTAGACTTGATTCAGTCCAAAACTTTTGTGGAAGAACCCCAAAAAGAGGTGGATTGAGATATAATTTATAAAATTACAACCACTGTACTTTTAAAAAAAAGTTGTAACTACTATAGTAATTTTATCTTGAAAAAAAAAAACAAAATTATTATATATTGTATAATTTAATACTACAACTTTTTTATTTTTCTTTTTTGGTTCTGATTGTGCAAACACTTAAACAGAAAACAAAGCAATCAACAGAAAAACTGATTGTTTTCACTGCTACTATCATAAAAAATTTAGCCTTTTTTTGACTTCCTGAGGATGCATTCAAACATCAAACCGGATTAAGAGAGAGCATGTCAGACAAGCATGAAATCTTGAGATGTTACTTTAATGCGTTCAGATATTTATTCAATATCTTATGGCACATAATAAGATTTTTGTAGAGCTGTAATAATGGTTTGTTATCATAGTCTATTATGATATGATTAGCTTTATTCAGTCAAAAAAAAAAAAAAAAGATATGATTAGCTGTGAAAGCCTTTAGTAAAAACTAGCTGCAGACTTACGCGATGCGTGAGAATATAAATATTATGTAATAACGTGTGATGATGCCAAAAATCGTCAGTAAGCCACACAATACTCACGTGCTCGAAGCAAGGCCTATGAAACAACAACAAAGAAAATCCTAGGAGAGTACCAGTGTGGTATCAGCCAAAGACTCTCCGAAAGTTAAGTTAGAGAACTTTTACAACTCTAGAGTGCTAGAACTGGGGGAATTACGTGTACCTTGTTACCTGAGGACTTTGGGGTTTTTATAGGGAGTATTTGTATCATTTTAGGTATTTAAGGGTATTTTGGTAATTTTGGAGGTCAATAGGGTATTCAAGTAGTTTTAGAAGTATTTGGGTCATATTGGGTTAAATGGGTGGGTTACTAATTAAATGGGTTGGGTTGGTAATGGATAATTAATTTATATATAAACGGGTTATAAATGGATAAATGGGTAATTACACACCCAACCCATTTATGACCCAACTCACCCATTTGCCACCCCTACCTCCAAGGGGCAACGTGGCTCCACCCCTGAACTGCCTAAACTTGATTTTGAAATCAACTCATTTACTAAATAAAGTTTTTCCCAAGCTAAGTCTATATACTATTACGAACCGTTCAATTCATTTACAGTCATAGCTGTCATTTACCAAAAGCACATCATTGATGGAGGAGGGCTGCCTAAAGATGGGGAGAGATGCGGGGTAGGTGTCAGACAGAATGGGGCACGGGTGAGGAACAAGAGTTGTTAGAGAAACAAAAAATG
This sequence comes from Quercus suber, assembly GCF_002906115.3. Lineage (NCBI taxonomy): Eukaryota > Viridiplantae > Streptophyta > Magnoliopsida > Fagales > Fagaceae > Quercus > Quercus suber. The sequence goes on from NW_027069718.1 coordinate 183,287, forward strand.
GTTCTTTCATTCAAAATGAAATCATGACTTCCACCTCTTAAGTTCAATTTTCTATTTAAATTGTGAGTTGAAGTCAAGTTTTCAAATGTGACACACCTTTCTATTTACCTCAGCCTACCAAGTCAGCATGAAAATCTTAAATTCAAGCCATGATTTCACCAATGGCTTACTTGAAGCTGTTCACAAAGCAAAAGTAAATAAATTGATAGTCCAATGACAATGATATCATTTGTGATGTCTTATATTTGTAACTCGAACCTCATCCTCCCCTCCCCATTATCTACCTATCTCAAATAGAAAAATAACTTCTAAGCTAGACCTCCCCGTACATCTTAGTCTATAAGCATAAAAAGCAGATGATGCTTCAATTTCTTCGGGTAATTTTTTTTTAATAATATAAATTATTTCTTGTAGCTAAAGATTAATTGCATGCCTTCCTTGGAATGGAAGAGCTTTGATTTTTGAGAGAATATGGAGACACTAGCCAAACTTTGATAGTTCTTTTGTACTCATAAAGGAAGAGGAGGCTCTCACTCTGTCATTGTAAGAGCCAACTTCTTCGGCTTGCATGGTTAGACTTGATTCAGTCCAAAACTTATGTGTAAGAACCCCAAAAAGAGGTGGATTGAGATATAACTTACAAAATTACAACCACTGTGCTTTAAAAAAAAAGTTGTAACTACTATAGTAATTTTATCTTGAAAAAAAAAAACAAAATTATTATATATTGTATTATTTAATACTACAACTTTTTTATTTTTCTTTTTTGGTTCTGATTGTACAAACACTTAAACAGAAAACAAAGCAATCAACAGAAAAACTGATTGTTTTCACTGCTACTATCATAAAAAATTTAGCCTTTTTTTGACTTCCTGAGGATGCATTCAAACATCAAACCGGATTAAGAAAGAGCATGTCAGACAAGCATGAAATCTTGAGATGTTACTTTAATGCGTTCAGATATTTATTCAATATCTTATGGCACATAATAAGAGTTTTGTAGAGCTGTAATAATGGTTTTCTTATCATAGTCTATTATGATATGATTAGCTGTGAAAGCCTTTAGTAAAAACTAGCTGCAGACTTACGCGATGCGTGAGAATATAAATACTATGTAATAAGGTGTGATGATACCAAAAATCATTAGTAAGCTACACAATACTCACGTGCTCGAAGCAAGACCTACGAAACAACAACAAAGAAAATCCTAGGAGAGTACCAGTGTGGTATCCGCCAAAGACTCTCCGAAGGTTAAGTTAGAGAACTTTTACAACTCTAGAGTGCTAGAACTAGGGGAATTATGCATACCTTGTTACCTGAGGACTTTGGGGTTTTTATAGTAGTGTAAAACCAACCTCTGTTTCTTGCGTAGAAAGGCATTTCCTTATAGGGAAGATCATCATTAATGGGCGTGTATTACAGAATCCTTCTCATGCTAGGATTCTTTCCATATTGGGGTTCCATCAACTAGGGTTAGCCGTGGGACACAAGTTGTTTCCATTTAGGACTTCTTGAAAGTCACTTAAATCATGTAAAGCCACGTGGCCTTTGAGATCCGTCCACCTTGCGCCCGCAAACCTCAAATCCATCCACCTCTGGGATCCGTCTACTATTAGTCTACTGATCTAATGTCGTCAGCTTTATTTGGATGGATCCGTCACCCTAATTTTATCCTTTTCAGTTGCCCCCTCACTCCATGGATCTGTCATCTCCCTTGGACGGATTCGTGGAGTGACGGTATTAGATTCGCCTTTTGGGAAGCATGCATATATTGACAGGCTGGCCTAGGGTAATTTACTATTCGTAGGGGCACATGTCACTTTTTTAGTGGTTGATCTCCCGAAACGAAGTGTCCCTTCATCTTCCATGTTGTTCTCTCTATATAAACTAGCTTCCACCCTTTTCATTCTTTACTTTCTTCAACGAATTTGTGATTAAAGCACAACCTTTCCCTTGGCAAACTAGCACACCGTTCACTTAGCGTGCCCATCATCTACACTTCTCCTATTTGCTCGTCTTCAATTGGTAAGTACTTCTCACCTTACTGTTGAATTTCCTTGCTATTTTTGAAAGACATTACTCACCCGTCATCTATGTAGATCCATCTACGTCTTAGGGTTTACCCATCACATATAGGTAAAAGATGTCTAATGCGTCAAGTAACCAATCGTGTGTCCGCAAAAGGGCGGGTTACGATGAAGTGTTCCCGCTAGGGTAGAACGACCCTGGCACTTCAAGTGAAGAAAGGGATTCGTCGACCACCTCTCCTTCAAGGGACGAGGAGATAGATAGGTCAGAGGATGACTATAGTGATGGCCTAGATGGCGGTGAGCCCCCTATTCAATCCATCATAGGTCCTGATGGATTGAGGGAGTTTATAATGCTACCCTTGTGGACGGTTAACGATTTTGTTTCCACAATCAAGGAGTCTCACTTCAAAACACTTAGGGAAAAGTTTCAAATACCCGTCAACATACCCCTCCGTCTACCTTACAAGTCGGAGAAATGCTACTATGAGGGTGTTGAAGGCGTCGGGGTTTATGAGCAGATGCTGAAGGCTAGTCTTAGATTCCCCCTAAGTTCACTCCACCGTCACCTCCTCTAATACCTAGATTTGGCCGTCACCTAGATATCCCCAAACGCATGGAGGGTCTTCCTTGGCATGGAGGTTTTGTACGGTGCTATGTCTGATAGAGCGCGGAGGTTGACAGTGGAAGAATTTTTTCACTGTTACCGTCCAACTGAGATTGCTCAATTAAAGGGCATGTACAGCTTTGTGCCTAGGAGCCCGTTGTTGAGGCTCGTGTGTGATACCCCTGACTCCAACAGAAATTAGAAGAGTCAGTATTTTTTCATGAAGGGTGATAAGTGAATGTGTCGTCCTGGTGACCATGAATACATGCCCGTCAACACAACATGGGGCATAATGCCCCCGTCCAGTATGTATCCGTCCATGTTCAGGTCTTTAACTATTTTGATTTTTTGCATGTTACTTTAATCATCCTCTTTTTGCAGTCTGGGACCAACCACAAGTCTCACTTGAGCAGTGGAGTTTCTTGGAGAAAATTTTTAGCAAAACCAAGCTACAAGAGAGGACGTGGGCTAAGTTGGTAACCTTAGACACTCTTTTCTAGTACTGTGACAGACCAAAGCCCACAACAGCTGCCCATCGCTACGATCTTCAAGTTCGTCAACATAAGTCTGTTACCCATACTAGATCTTTGTTTTTGTATTATCAAACCTCTGATATCTATCTGCCTTTGTACAGAGATGGACATTGCTAGGAGGAGGGCTTATATTAAGCAGCAAGCTACTTTGAAAAAACAAGTTGAGGGTCAGACCTCTAAAGGGACGAGTTTGTCCAAACTGTCTACTAAGAGGAAGCAACAGGAGAAATCCGTCCGTCTCCCCAAGAAGCCTAAGATCGTCCCCGAGCTCGTCGTGGGGGCAAAGGCTGAAACCAAGAAGATGGTCTCAATCCTTAGGCAAGGAAAGGGCAAGGGTTTCATGAAGGGCTCTACCCCCGTCACTGAAAAACCACACATCCTCCTCTGTAAGGATTCTAAGTACGCGTTGGAAAAGCTCTCGTCCATCATCACGTTCGACAACTACGAGGATTTGAGCAACCACGCTACTGAAGCTATGGGGGAGATGGGGCTTTTTAGCATTGCTCAGGTAACCATGTTTGTCCCCTTTCTCTTTCTCTTTCCTTCAGCTTGTCTTGTTTCTAAACCGTGAGACGGCTTTGGACCGTATTAGAGCAAAGGCAAGCTCGACGGAGGACGAGCTGAACGAGTTAAAGGCTTGGAAGACGGTCCAAGAGAAGAAGCTTGCCTTATCAATGGAAGCAAGGGGTGAGCTAGAAAAGCAATGGAGCTACTAAGGCAGGTCCTGGAAGATAAGGAGAAAGAGATTATGGATGCCAAGGATCAGCTCCGTCAGGCAAAGGAGGAAGTGATACGTGAGTATCGTGACTCCGACACCCTTCTGGCAGAACTTGGGAGCTCGTTTGCTGAGGGTTTTGATGACGCCCTTCGTCAGGTCAAGACTTCTTATCCGGACCTGGACATGTCCCATATCACCATTGAAATCCTAGACCAATCAACAGTTCAACCCGTCCATTTGAAGAGTACGGAGGACTTATTTGCTGATGATGCCCTTCTTGAGGACCCTTATGATGACGAAGAGGCAGCTCAAGTTGAAAGCCAAGCTAAGCAAGTTGAGAACAACATCCATCATACTAAGGGGCCAGTGATTGAAGAGAAGAATGAAACTCCCGTCCAAGCAATAGATTAAACTTTTGTCCATTAGGTTTTTTTTTTTTGGCTAAATTGTAAAGATTTTGAAGAACAGTTTATGTTTTATTTCAATAGTGCCTTTCTGTATGTAGACATCTCCCTTTATGGGCTTTAAGTAATTAAAATTACTTATTTTATTATCCTTCTACTTGTATGCTTTGTGGATTTAAGGTGTCATTGTACCCGTCCACTCATGGACAATATTAATCCGTCCATTCATGGGCTTTAAGTAGTTTCACTTCATCATGTTATTGAATCCGTCCACTTTTTGGACAGTTTCAATTCAAACTATTATTGAACCTATCCCCCTTTATGGACAATTTTAATCCAACACTCCATCGAATCTGTCTACTTATGGATGGTTTCCATTTAACCTATCATTGAACCCGTCCACTTTACGGACAGTTTTAATATAACATGTCATTGAATCCGTCCACTTATGGACACGGCTTCCATTCAACCTATCATTGAACCCATCCACTTTACGGACAGATTTAATTCAAAATGTCGTTGAATCCGTCCATTTATGGGCATGGTTTTCATTCAACCTATCATTGCACTTGTCCACTTTACAGACAGATTTAATTCAACATGTCGTTGAATTCGTCCACTTATGGACATGGTTTTCAGTCAACCTGTCGTTGAACCCGTCCACTTTGTTGGACATGTATTTTTAATTCAACGAATTGTTGAACCTGTCCATTTTATGGACCTCATAATTATCATCCCTTGGATAAATCCGTCCACTATGTTGGACTTTAATGAAATACATAGACATGTAGATATTTACACACGATATTTCTGAATAACTCCTCTTATTGCGTGGTAAACAATCGTGTAAAAAATTGTTCTAAAGAAAAACCTACCATTTAGGCTAAAAAGAAACTACAAATAAAATCTAAACTAAAAAGCAATAAACTGGTAATGAGGAGTATTGTGTTATTGTTCACGTTATTGTGCCTATTGGTAGTATTTCTTCAAGTGCTCCGTGTTCCACGGGTGATGTAGCTTTTACCCGTCTAGTGTCTCCAGGTGGTAGGTTCCCTTTCTATGCCATGATGCAACTATGTATGGTCCTTCCTAGTTAGGTCCTAGCTTCCCTTGGGAGGTGTCATTTGTAGAACCCATCACCTTCCTCGGGACGAGATCTCCGACCTAGAAGCCCCTTTGTCTGATCTTGGAATTGTAGTGCTTGGCCATGAGATTCTGATACCGTACTAGTCTCTGTTCAATTGTTGCTCGTACTTCATCCACCAAATCAAGCTGTTGGCGCATAGCTTCATCATTCTTGCCTTCATTATGGTTCCCTACCCTATAGGTTGTGTGTCCCACTTCAGTCGGGATGACTGCCTCGCTTTCGTATGCTAGTCGAAACGGGGTTTCTCCTGTAGGTGTCATCGCCATTGTCCTATATAGCCACAAAACACTTGGCAACTCGTTCGGCCATATGCCATTTGCCCCCTCGAGCCGAGTCTTGATAATTTTAAGAAAGAATCAATTCGTGACCTCGACCTGTCCATTGGCCTGCGGGTGGACGGGTAAGGAGTAGTGGTTCTTGATCCCTAGTTGTGAGCAAAAGTCTCTGAATGTGTCGTTGTCAAACTGTTTCCCATTGTCAAAGACCAATACTCTTGGTATACCGTACCTGCAAATGATGTTCTTCCATACAATGTTTTGCACATTTTTCTCAGTGATTGTGGCCAGGGCTTCTGCTTCTACCCACATGGTGAAGTAGTCTATACCAACTACTAGGAACTTCAGCTACCTGACCGCCGTTGGGAATGGGCCCATGATATCCGAACCCTACTAAGCGAACAGCCATGGGGCCGTCATTAGAGTGAGCTCCTCTGTTGGTTGCCTTATGAGGTTGCCGAATTTCTGACACTTGTCACACGCTTTAATTTATGCATGAGCATCCCTTTGCATAGATGGCTAGTAATACCCAACTCGGATCAGTTTATGTACCAACAATCGTGATCCAAAGTGGTTTCCACAAACTCTTTCGTGGACTTCTCTCATGGCATAGTCTGCTTCTTTGGGGACGAGGCACCTCAAGTATGGTCGGCAAAAGCCCCTTTTATAAAGAATGTCTTTAATCAGAATGAAGTGAGCTACTTGAACCTTCAACTTCCTTGCAGCCTCCTTGTCGCCAAGTAGCACGCCGTCCTTTAGGTAGGAGGCTATTAGTGTCGTCCAATAATTCTCGGAGCCTATCTCCTGTACACTTGAATCGTTTATTAATAATGACATTTGAACAAAGGACAATATCTGATCGGGGATAACCATATGCTCTGCTAAAGCAACCTTAGCAAGTCGGTCGCCATGCTCATTCTCCTCCCTTGGGATTTGAACAAATTTTACTTGGAGGTTATTAACCCGATCCTTCACCTACTCGAGGTACTTTTTTATCCGTTCATTCTTGTAGTCATAATCTCTGTTAACCTAGTTGGTTACTACTTGTGAATCGCAGTGTATGACCAAATTTTCAGCTCCCCTGGCCTTGGCAAGGTCTAGCCTTACTATCAAGGCTTCGTACCCTACTTTGTTATTAGTCGTAAGGAAATCCAAATAGATCATGCATTTGATCTTATCTTCTTCTAGGCTATGGAGTATCACACCAGCTTCGCCTGCTTGCTTATTAGAGGATCCATATGTGTGGATGCTCCATTGCGGGACCTCTTCTGCCCCTCGGCCTTCTATGTTAGTGAATTCCGCAATGAAGTCAGCGACCACCTGTCCCTTAATGGCAGTGCGCGGTCGGTACAGTATGTTGAACTTACTCAACTCTATTGCTCATAGTGCCATTTGTCTGGCAGCTTCGAGATTGCTTATTACTCACCATAGGAGTTTGTCAATCAGGACGGTCACCTTATGAGCTTAGAACTATGGCTTGAGCTTACGGGCTGTTGTAACTAAAGCGAAAGCGAGCTTTTCCATTGGTGGGTATCTTTCCTCTGCGCCTCAGAGTTCTTGACTCGTGTAGTACATGGGCTTCTGTACCCTGTCTTCTTCCCTGATTAAGGCTGCACTGACGACAGCCGAGGATACTACTAAGTAGAGGAATAGTTCTTCCTTGGGCTGGAAAGGACTCAACAACGAAGGGGACGAGAGGTAGGTCTTCAAGTCCTCGAACACTCAGTCGTCCATTCAAAAGACTTCTTCAGCGTGCAAAATAAAGGTAGACACTTATCTGCCGCCCTTGACACGAACCTGTTTAGCGCTGCTATTTTACCGTTGAGACTTTATACTTCTTTCACATTCCTTGGGGGTGCCATTTCTATTATGGCCCGAATCTTGTCTGGGTTGGCCTCGATACCCCTTTGAGACACCATGAATTCTAGGAACTTTCCTGCTGTCACTCTAAAGGCACACTTGCCTGGATTGAGCTTCATGTTGTAGGAACGAAAGGTGTCAAATGTTTCCCTAAGATCCACAAAGTGATCTTCCTCCCTTCAGCTTTTCACAAGCATGTCATCAACATAGACCTGGACATTTCTCCCAATCTGCTATGCGAACATCTTATTCATAAGCCTCTAATACATCGTGCCCGCATTCTTGAGGCCAAATGGCATTACTTTATAGCAGAAAAGGCCCTGGCTAGTAACAAATGAAGTCTTCTCCTGATCGGCTTCGTTCATTCTGATTTGGTTGTAACCTGTAAAAGCGTCAATGAAACTTAATAACTGGTGTTGAGCCGTAGAGTCAACTAGGACGTCGACCTGTGGAAGGTGATAACTATCTTTGGGGCACGCCTTGTTCAGGTCAATGAAGTTCACGCACATTCTCCATTTTTCGCTTGCTTTCTTGACCATCACCACGTTTGTCAGCCAGTCGAGATAGTAACCCTCCCTAATGGAGTTTGCCTCTTGTAGCTTGTGAACTTCTTTCGCTATAGCTTGATCTCTACTCGCTTCTTCTGACGGATGGGTGTGAAGGAGGGCGACACATTCAATCTGTGCACCATGACCGAAAGGTCTATTCCTAACATGTCTTCATGTCTTCATAGGGGTTTAGATTTTTGGTTTTGGAATTTTGACATCATGTGCATTTCAGGTGCATATTCTGTTAGTATTTTAACAGAAAACTAACATATGTAGTGAATTGCCAGATGTGTGAAATTTAAGGAGTAAATTGGCCAAAATAAAAATTTAGGGGGATATAACGACCACAACCTTAAAGTTTAGGGGGTGTGTGAGCATTTTTTCCTATATATTATGAGACAATTCACTAGTAACAGAATAGAGTGGGTATTAAGTTTTTCCAATTATGACAGTTTGAAAGAAAAAGAGAAAAATAGAGTCTTCTCACCATTAAAAAAACTTCAATTGAGTCCCTATCAGCCTTTGAATTTCTTGGAAGAGACTGTCAGCAGTTTCAACAGGTTGCACCAAGGCCTCAGTTGAATCCTTATCAGCCTTTACTTGAGCTAAAATACCTATATGACCTACAACAGATAACAGCCATGGTTGGTGATACACTTAACCGTTCTAAGAAAAGACTTTTCGATTTAGCAAAATAAACAAGCTTCAACAATAATAGAAAATTCAAATAGCGGGCAGGGGCTTCTTGATCCACTTTCGACCTTCCCCATCTGTTCCCACGCACAGATACTACTACTACTTATAATCTTTGAGGCCTTAAGAAGGGAAAGAGAGAGAGAGAGTTCTCTAAGAAAAACATTAACAACATATTAAATCAATGTAAGGAAACCTCACCCACGAGGCACTACTCTGACAAGTTACAAAAAAGAGGAAGAAATTTATTACTTCATTTTCAGTTTTGATTGTACTCTCTTTTTTTGATGAAATTGATATGGATTCTAGTAAAATGATAACAACAAACTTAATGCTACTACTAATATAGTCAATTACTTTTGTGCTGGTGGCAGAAATACTTTCACACCATTTTGTACTATCTTAGGGTGTGTCATCTGTTTGATCAAAAGCAATCGCATCATTTCTCACAGCCTCAATCAACTACTCAACTACTTTTACTCCTTGTAGTGCCTCTATCTCAAATCAAATCACCCCTTAATTTTATTTCTTCTTGAACTTGACATGATCTTTGTTGTCATCTTAAAACATTAAGGCCCGTTTGGTCATAGAGTTTAAAAATTATTATTTAAAAAGATGTAAAAATTACTGTTTAAAAAGTGTTGTTGAAAAACGTGTTTTCAGTGTTTATAAAACAAAAAAATGTGTTTGGTATTATAGTTTAAACAATATGTTTTAGTGTTTAAAAAACATAAAAATGTGTTTGGTATGTATGTTTAATTTTATAAAAAAAGCTGAGCAAAAGTTCTTTGGTACCAGCTGCTTGGTTCGGCATGAAGAGAGATGAGAGGAAGAGAGGAGACAGCAATTGATAAAAGGCTGATCAGGTGGGCCATACTAGTTTTCAATTTTATTACTAAAGTGCCACTGAACATATTGTTTTAGGGTCCGTTTGTTTTGGTGGTAAATGATTTCAGGAAATCATTTACCACCTGACCCATATGTTTGGAAGGCAAGGGAAAATATGATTTCCGGAAAATATGCCTCAAGTTTGACCAAATTTTCACCTTTGACCTGGAAATGGTTTTACGCTTTTATTTTACCTTTAAACCATTTCCGGGTCTCGCACAAAAAACGCAAAAGAGAAGAGAGCTGAGTGAGAACGAAAAAGAACAAGGAAACAGCCAACAACAGCCACAGAAAACGATTGAGAACGCCGGCGAGTCCGATCGGTATTGAGAGAACCAAGAACGCGAACCGATCCACCTCCGATCCGAGAAACCCAGACGTCACCGAGCCGGTTTCGACGCCATCCACACCACCACCACTCAACGGCGAGCTCGATCGACGTCCAATCTGAGAACCCATAACTCACATCGCCGACCCAGACCCGTCGCCTTCGACGTCCCATCGCCTTCGACCCAGCGCAACCCATCGGCTTCGACCCAGAGCAACCCACGAACCGACGAACCCAGCAACCCACGAATCGACGAACCCAGAGCAACCCACGAACCTCGATCTCGTCGCCTCCACACTCTCTCTTCCTCGATCTCTCCGTTTTTTTTTTTTTTTTTAATTTGATTGTTGTTGTTGTTTTTTTTTGGATGAACTGATTATTGTTGTTGTTGTTGTAGTGTTGTTGTTGCCGGAATTTGCTGCCGAAAATTGATGTTGAATTGGATGCGATGTTGAAATTTTTTGTAATAATGTGAAAAATTTTCCGGAAAATAGCATTTTAGAATACATCTAAACATATGAAAATATTTTTCACAACAATTTTCATAATTCAACCAAACACTTTAAAAATATTTTCCTTTTCCAGAAAATAACATTTCCGCAAAATATGTATTTTTCGGAGAACGTTTTACACGAAACAAACACAGCCTTATTGTTTTAAAACAGCCTGGAGTATGTTTTGAAAAGCCCATATTTTTGAATAACATTTTCCAAACTTCAGCTCAGTTGGAATGGCCCACCAAACGTATTTCTCTGATTTTGGACACATTAGTTATATATTTTAAACACTAAAAACATGTTTTCAGCTGCATGACCAAACGGCCTAAGCAACACAGATCTTTTTTTCTTTTTTCTTTTAACTGCTCTTGACTGAAGTACTAATTTTTTTTCTGTTTGTTTCAAAAGAAATGTACCCCAGCCTCTCCTTATGGTCTTCCAAAGGTTCACATCATATGACCCATTAACTATATCCAAGCATCATCCTTCCCAGATACTACCATATTTTATGTCTATGCTGTAAGGGAAAACACAGTATTACACAGAACTTCATTTTTTGGAGGCTGAATTATAGTGAACAGTGTACGACACTTGCTTCCCTCAAAAGCTGACAATACTCAATTGGAGAGAAATTACCAGAATTGATAATTACATCATCAAGGGCCTGTGACTTTTGATCCAGATCCAGTCAGCTCATGCAAATCTTTCTCAGTATTAGGAATTGCCTCCTTTCCAATTTTAACATATTCTTCATAAACCATATGGAGCTTGTCCAACTGCTGAAAATGAGAGTCAGCACTTGAGGGATCCACAGCCAGCATTTTCATATGCTCAACAGAACCTGCTGCCTTCACTCGTTGCTGTAATTCACGAGAAAATATAAGCCACCAGATTTAATGGGCATCCTAGTGCAAAAAAAAAAAAAAAAAAAAAAAAAACTAGTGTGTGCTACAGTCCATTACCAGAATTGATAATTACATCATCAAGGGCCTGTGACTTTCGATCCAGCTCGAGTCAGCTCATGCAAATCTTTCTCAGCATTAGGAATTGTTTCCTTTCCAAGTTTAACATATTTTTCATAAACAATACGGAACTTGTACAACTGCTGAAAATGAGAGTCAGCACTTGAGGAATCCACAGCCAAAACTTTCATATGCTCAATAGAACATGCTGCCTTCATTCGTTTCTGTAATTCACAAGAAAATATAAGCCACCAGATTTAATGGGCATCCTAGTGCAACACCGAACATTCCCAGATAAAAAACAAACTAGTGTGCGCTAGTCCAATGATTAACCTAATGATGAAATAGACCAACCTTTTTAACAAACTCATCTTCCTCTTCCTGAGAGAGAGGGCACTCACAGCAAGGGCAAACATGATGAGCACGGGCAACCCTTTCAAAGGGATCAAACATTACCGCATACCAACTGCAATGTTGTATTTGCTGCAGGGGATGCCCCATAATACCATTAGAACCTCTATAATCACAAAAGTGATGCATAAACATATTCATTCAGATATGCATCAATTGATAACATCTGTGAAGCAAATGTCAGGAACCTTTTCTGGACATCTCTTTACTCTTTAGCTGACTCCAAGACTTTGAGATAAGAATCAGTAAGAGATTGTCAATCCAAGGACTGAAGTTTGGATTCAATAAATCTCTTCCTTGCTGTATGAAAATCAAATATGAAGCATTATAGAGAAAATGATTTTGACACACTGAACTATTTCGCATAACAACTTGCTTCTTGAAATAAAAGCCACTCCTATATCCTTTTCCCCTCGGAGTGGAGTGGAGACCACATTACTTGGTCGTCTTCCCCAAGTGGGATATTCGAACTCAAGGAAGCTCACATGTTAGCAAATATAGAAGAAGAGGGATGCCAGACTGAACCGTTCAGAGGGGATTAGATCTGGAAAGTCCTAACCATTCCCAAGGTGAAATGTTTTTTATGGCAGTGCTATCATAAGAGTATTCTGGGTCGAGCTACCCTAGCTACTAGAAGGATGGAAATAAATACCCCCCTTATGACCGATTTGTAATGAAGCCCGAGTCTATAATCCATGCTTTTAGAGACTGTCATTTTGCTCAATACTTTTGAAATTCTTTCCCTTCACCCATACAAGCCACTCTGTTTATTATGGAGCTAATCTTCTCAACTGGCTAAGATTAAACTGTTGTAGTTCCAAACCTTCTTTTTTCGGACATTGACTGGGGCATCATGTTTTCCTGTAGAATCTGGTCCTTATGGCTTCAAAGGAATAGTGTCATCTTCAGGAATGAGAGGTCTCATAGAAACTTGAAGGCAGAGACCTTGGCCAAAGCAACGGAGTTTACATTCATTGGCATTAATAGGAAGCTAACCTGATCTCACACCACTATGAAAGTTGGTTGGCTTAGGCCTCCAGTGAGCTGGCATAAGTTGAATTCGGATGGTTCTTCCCTAGGAAATCCTGGGCTAGCGGGAGGAGGGCTGATCCAGAATGATAGTGGAGTTTGGGTCAAAGGCTATGCTAGATCCGTTGGTGTTAGACCAGTGTTGTAGCTGAGCTGTGGCCGCTGGGATGAGGAGGGCTGATCCGAAATGACAGTGGAGATTGGGTCAAAGGCTATGCTAAAGCCATTGGTGTTACCACCAGTGTTGAAGCTCAGCTGTGGCCATTGAGAGATGGAATCCGACTATGTATTTCCCTTAAACTGGAATTGATGTCATTGTTGAAGTTTGTAAGATCGGCTTAAGGGATATTCCTATGGTTAGAATTCAGCATTGCTGTAGGGAAGCCAACAAATGTGATGGTACCCTTGCAAGAGGGGGAGCTTTGTTATCCCAAGATTTTTTGTTGTTTTTTTGGAACCCCGCGCTGTTGCTTAGGCTGCGTTTGAATTGGGAGTAAATCATTTCCGGAAATGATTTTCGACATTTTCGCGTGTTTGGGTGTTCCGAAAAATTCTATTTTCCGGAAAATCACTTCCAAATTTTCCGTTACCCAACGGAAATCAATTTCACTACCTATTTTCACTTCAAAGTGTTTCCGGAAAAAGAGAGAGAGAGAGAGAGAGAGAGGAAGGAAGAAACAGAGAGAGAGGAAGGAAGAAACGGAGCGACCCACGAACCCAAAGCCAGAGCCGGCGACCCACCGCCTCCACCCATCGCTCGACCCAGGCGACCCACCGCCACGACCCATCGCTCGACCCATCGCTCGACCTAGGCGACCCATCGCTCGACCCATCGCCAGACCCAGACAACCCATTGCTCGACCCAAACCCATCGCTAGACCCAAACCCAGAACCAGAGCCGGCAACCCATCGCTCGACCCAAACCCACCCATCGTTCGACCCAAACCCAGAATCAGAGCCAACGACCCATCGCTCTCTCTTCCTCGATCTCGTCGACGACTCGGTTTGCGTTGTTGCCGGAATTTGCGTTGTTGTTGCCGGAATCTGTGTTGTGTTGTTGTTGTTCTGTTGTTGTCGCTGGATGATGTTGTTGTTGTTGTTGCTGCCTGTTGTTGTGTTGTTGTTATTGTCGGAATCAATTTCTTTTTGTTGTTGTTGTTGTGTTATTGTTGTCGCCGGAATCAATTTTTTTGTTGTTATTGTTGTTGTGTGGTTGTTGCCGAAAAATAGCATTTTCCTAATAGAACCAAACACATAAAAATATTTTTCACAACAATTTTCATAATACAACCAAACACCTAAAAATATTTTCCTTTTCCGGAAAATAGCATTTCTGAAAAATACCTATTTTCCGAAAAATATTTTACGGGAACCAAACGGACCCTTAGTTTAGACTCTGCTGTGTTGCTAATGAATTGCCTTTTCACCCAAAAAATAATAATAATGATAATTTGTACTTAGGGAATTTGCACCTGGCTTCCTGTAGTTTTGAGTTTCATTGAGCCAGAGGAAAGTGACACTCACCATTACCAAGTTAAAAATATAAAATTTGAAATACATACATACATATATATATATATATTGTGCGGGCGTGTGTGTTCGTGCCGCCCCTTTCGACCTTCCCCATCTGTTCTCACGCACAGATACTACTACTACTTATAATCTTTGAGGCCTTAAGAAGGGAAAGAGAGAGAGAGAATTCCCTAAGAAAAACATTACCAACATATTAAATCAATGTAAGGAAACCTCACCCACGAGGCACTACTCTGACAAGTTGCAAAAAATACTTTCACACCATTCTGTACTATCTTAGGGTGTGTCATCTGTTTGATCAAAAGCAATCGCATCATTTCTCACAGCCTCAATCAACTACTTTTACTCCTTGTAGTGCCTCTATCTCAAATCAAATCACCCCTTAATTTTATTTCTTCTTGAACTTGACATGATCTTTGTTGTCATCTTAAAACATTAAGCAACACAGATCTTTTTTTTTTTTTTTTTAACTGCTCTTGACAGTAGTACTAATTTTTTTCTGTTTGTTTCAAAAGAAATGTACCCCAGCCTCTCCTTATGGTCTTCCAAAGGTTCACATCATATGACCCATTAACTATATCCAAGCATCATCCTTCCCAGATACTACCATATTTTATGTCTATGCTGTAAGGGAAAACACAGTATTACACAGAACTTCATTTTTTGGAGGCTGAATTATAGTGAACAGTGTACGACACTTGCTTCCCTCAAAAGCTGACAATACTCAATTGGAGAGAAATTACCAGAATTGATAATTACATCATCAAGGGCCTGTGACTTTTGATCCAGATCCAGTCAGCTCATGCAAATCTTTCTCAGTATTAGGAATTGCCTCCTTTCCAATTTTAACATATTCTTCATAAACCATATGGAGCTTGTCCAACTGCTGAAAATGAGAGTCAGCACTTGAGGGATCCACAGCCAGCATTTTCATATGCTCAACAGAACCTGCTGCCTTCACTCGTTGCTGTAATTCACGAGAAAATATAAGCCACCAGATTTAATGGGCATCCTAGTGCAACACCAAACATTCCCAAAAAAAAAACTAGTGTGTGCTACAGTCCATTACCAGAATTGATAATTACATCATCAAGGGCCTGTGACTTTCGATCCAGCTCGAATCAGCTCATGCAAATCTTTCTCAGCGTTAGGAATTGTTTCCTTTCCAAGTTTAACATATTTTTCATAAACAATACGGAGCTTGTCCAACTGCTGAAAATGAGAGTCAGCACTTGACGAATCCACAGCCAAAACTTTCATATGCTCAATAGAACATGCTGCCTTCACTCGTTGCTGTAATTCACAAGAAAATATAAGCCACCAGATTTAATGGGCATCCTAGTGCAACACCGAACATTCCCAGATAAAAAAACAAACTAGTGTGTGGTAGTCCAATGATTAACCTAATGATGAAATAGACCAACCTTTTTAACAAACTCATCTTCCTCTTCCTGAGAGAGAGGGCACTCACAGCAAGGGCAAACATGATGAGCACGGGCAACCCTTTCAAAGGGATCAAACATTACCGCATACCAACTGCAATGTTGTATTTGCTGCAGGGGTTGCCCCATAATACCATTAGTACCTCTATAATCACAAAAGTGATGCATAAACATATTCATTCAGATATGCATCAATTGATAACATCTGTGAAGCAAATGTCAGGAACCTTTTCTGGACATCTCTTTACTCTTTAGCTGACTCCAAGACTTTGAGATAAGAATCAATAAGAGATTGTCAATCCAAGGACTGAAGTTTGGATTCAATAAATCTCTTCCTTGCTGTATGAAAATCAAATATGAAGCATTATAGAGAAAATGATTTTGACACACTGAACTATTTCGCATAACAACTTGCTTCTTGAAATAAAAGCCACTCCTATATCCTTTTCCCCTCGGAGTGGAGTGGAGACCGCATTACTTGGTCGTCTTCCCCAAGTGGGATATTCGAACTCAAGGAAGCTTACATGTTAGCAAATATAGAAGAAGAGGGATGCCAGACTGGACCGTTCAGAGGGGATTAGATCTGGAAAGTCCTAACCATTCCCAAGGTGAAATGTTTTTTATGGCAGTGCTATCGTAAGAGTATTCTGGGTCGAGCTACCCTAGCTACTAGAAGGATGGAAATACCCCCCTTATGACCAATTTGTAATGAAGCCCCTGAGTCTATAATCCATGCTTTTAGAGACTGTCATTTTGCTCAATACTTTTGAAATTCTTTCCCTTCACCCATACAAGCCACCCTGTTTATTATGGAGCTAATCTTCTCAACTGGCTAAGATTAAACTGTTGTAGTTCCAAACCTTCTTCTTTTTCGGACATTGATTGGGGCATCATGTTTTCCTTTAGAATCTGGTCCTTATGGCTTCAAAGGAATAGTGTCATCTTCAGGAATGAGAGGTCTAATAGAAACTTGAAGGCAGAGACCTTGGCCAAAGCAACGGAGTTTACATTCATTGGCATAATTAGGAAGCTAACCTGATCTCACACCAATATGAAAGTTGGTTGGTTTAGGCCTCCAGTGAGCTGGTATAAGTTGAATTCGGATGGTTCTTCCCTAGGAAATCCTGGGCTAGCAGGAGGAGGGCTGATCCAGAATGATAGTGGAGATTGGGTCAAAGGCTATGCTAGATCCGTTGGTGTTAGTGTTACCACCAGTGTTGTAGCTGAGCTGTGACCGCTGGGATGTGGAGGGCTGATCCGGAATGGCAGTGGAGATTGGGTCAAAGGCTATGCTAAAGCCATTGGTGTTAACACCAGTGTTACCATCAGCATTGCTACAGGGAAGCTAACAAATGTGATGGTATCCTTGCAAGAGGGGGAGCTTTGTTATCTCAAGATTTTGTTGTTTTTTTGGAACCCCGCGCTGTTGCGTAGTTTAGACTCTGCTGTGTTGCTAATGAATTGCCTTTTCGCCCAAAAAAAAAAAAAAAGAGAAAGGAAATTTGTACTTTGGGAATTTGCACCTGGCTTCCCGTAATTTTGAGTTTCATTGAGCCAAAGGAAAGCGGCAGTCACCATTACCAAGTTAAATATATAAAATTTGATATATACACATATGTTCGCGCTTTTGGGGGTGGGGTGTTGGTGACTATTATAGCGGTATATACCTACAGCCTACACTTATCTTATTAGTGATTCTATTTTATAAAAAAAATCTTAGTGAGGAAAAATATTTAATGGATTTAAAAAAAAAAAAAGTTATATTGCAAATGAAATAGACCAGAAAGTCTAGAGTAGAGAGCCACCAAATCAAGACAGGAACCTAAGGAAATAACAGTCCTTTTTTTAGGTTTTAATAACAAATGCAACAAAAACTCAACAGCATTAGCCAGTAATATATTCCCACACAGCCCCATCCAACCCTTATTGAAACCCCAATTGGTCTTCTTTCAAAAGAGACCAACCAATTTCTTTCCTCCATAACATCCACCACCAAACACAAAAGCCCCTACCAAAAAAAAAATTCAAAACCTAACATCCTAATAAAAGTCATAATTTTGTAAAAGAAACCATCAAGCCGATCCAAATATTAATATATTGGTTTTCTCGATTTTCCTTGTTTTCTTGACTCTTCTCAGTACCTGTAGTGAGCAGGCTTGTATGGACCCTCCACAGGGACACTAATGTAGTCAGCCTGGTCCTTGCTGAGCTTGGTGAGCCTAGCCCCAAGTTTGCCAAGGTGAAGTGCAGCAACCTTCTCATCAAGGTGCTTTGGCAAGACATAGACCTTCTTCTCATACTTCCCGGTAGTCCTCTCCTTCCACAGCTCAAGCTGTGCAATCACCTGGTTTGTGAATGAACAAGACATCACGAAACTTGGGTGCCCTGTGGCACAACCCAAGTTCATGAGCCGACCCTCAGCCAACACAATGATGCCTGAGTTTGTATCAGGGAAGACCCACCTGTCTGTTTGGGGCTTGATGGTGATACGCTTCACACCTGGATAGTTCTCAAGGCCGAGCATGTCAATCTCATTGTCAAAGTGACCAATGTTGCAAACAATAGCATTGTTCTTCATCTTCCTCATGTGGTCGACCATGATGATGTCCTTGTTACCGGTGGTGGTTACAAAGATGTCAGCCTCAGATACAACATCCTCAAGGGTTAGAACTTGGAGGCCTTCCATAAGGGCCTGAAGAGCGCAAATTGGATCAATCTCAGTCACAATCACACGGGCACCAGCTTGCTTCATGGCAGCAGCACAGCCCTTGCCGACATCACCATATCCAGCAACAACAGCAACCTTGCCGGCAATCATGACATCAGTAGCCCTCATCAAACCATCGGGGAGGGAGTGGCGGCATCCATACAAATTATCAAACTGTTCCAACAAAAGATCACGCCCAGTATTAGATCAATCGCTAAAAAAACTTGTACGGTTTAGAAATCAATTTAGGACTTCAATCCGGACTAGATGCACCAACTACTAATTAAGACTGTTAATGTATTAAAGATCTGCTTTTAAAAAAAGATGGGTCCGTCCAACAAGTACAAGTAATCTCACAAAAGTAACAAACACATAAAAGCAAACCCAACATTGGATCTTAGATTCGAAATCCTACAAACACAATATAAATAAATAAATAAATAAGATCCACTAGAATATGCATTACTAATTTATTTTTAGACTACACTATTCATTTCTGGAGTTCTATTTTCAGTCAAGTTATCAAAATAGCTGAAGAGTAAACACGAATAGAACACAGAGCATTTCCATATCAGATCTGATGCAAAACCCAAAAGATAAACTAGATCTAGAACTTAAATCAAATCAAAATCTAATCTAAAAAAGACAGACACAGATCTAAACGAAAATGTCAAAAGACAAATGTTTTTCTAGTTATTACCTTGCTCTTGGTGACGGAGTCGTTAACGTTAATAGCAGGGAACAAGAGGGTACCATTGGCCTGCATCTGGTAAAGCCTCTTAACTCCGGTGGTTGTCTCTTCGGACACACCAACCAATCTTTGCTTCATCTTGTGGTACCTCTTGGGATCTGTCTTCAACCCATCTCTGATAATGGTCAGCACAATCTGGAACTCGGCATTGTCGGTGGAAGCTGGGTCCGGAAGAGTCCCATTCTTCTCAAACAACTCCTCGGCCTTAACGCCCTCGTGGATGAGCAGAGTGGCGTCACCGCCGTCGTCGACTATGAGATCGGGCCCGCCACCGGCGCCCCAGTCGAGAGCACGCTCGGTGCACCACCAGTACTCCTGGAGGGTCTCGCCCTTCCAGGCGAACACGGCGGCGGAGTCACGGGCTATGGCGGAGGCGGCGTGGTCCTGGGTCGAGAAGATGTTGCATGAACACCAACGGACCTCGGCGCCGAGGGCCGTCAGGGTCTCGATTAGGACGGCGGTTTGGATGGTCATGTGGAGAGAGCCGGTGATTCTGGCTCCCTTGAAGGGCTGTGAAGGGCCGAACTCGGTTCTGCAGGACATGAGACCCGGCATCTCGACTTCGGCCAGCTCGATCTCGAGACGACCGAAGTCGGCTTGAGACATGTCCTTCACCTTGTACTCACGACCGCTTGTGGTTTTCTCTACCGACAAAGCCATGGTGAGAATGAGAGTGAGTCGAGAATTGGATCTGAAGAGATTTTGGGGGGGAGAGAGAGTGAGACACGAGAGACTGAAGGTGCGAATGTGGGGGTATTAATAGGTTAAGAGTATATGAAATGGACGGTGTAGATTTGTTTTAGATAGTTGGTGGATCTTTGGTAGGCTTGATGAGTTTTGGCGTAGGACACGGAAGCTCATGCGGGGACCCGGGTGGCTAGAATTAGAAATGAACTAACGATAATGATGCGGGAGAGGCGTGAAGACAGACAAAGTCTTAACTCCTTTTTTTTTTTTTTTAATTAGTGACTATTCATCTCAATTAAGTATGGTTATGCACATCTGATTTACAATGAGATATTTGTGAAGTTCTATCTTGCAAATTGTTAATAGCAAATCTGATGGGATAACAAAATAGAAGCAATCAAATCTGGGAGATAGTCCGACTGTGACCCATTAGCCAAACAAAGCCGTCAATCCAGATATTTTTTCAAAAGTAAGATCAATTACGATAATAATATTGATTAAAAAGAAACTTGAGGTGATAAGAGTAAAAAGTCACCTTTGATTAATAGGAGTGTTTTTGTTTTTAATTATCTCATTAGATAATGACATCAATAGAAAGAAATATTTTTATTAAATATCTTGGAACTCTGTTTGCTTGGCTGCCTCCGTTCATGCTTCACACTGCTCTTAATGCTTTGAGTAACTTAGGAAGAATGGAAGATTGGCTTCTTGTGTGCGTGTTTTTTTCGGAATTTGCAGGAGACTTGAGGATAGAGATTGGACAACATTGTAACTATCTGATGATAACAGGAAATTTGAAATTGTGAATTAGGCTGCATTTGGTTCAATGTAAATCGAATTCCGAGTGTAAAATGAATGCAGGGAAAGTTAATTCTTGTAATTAAAATAAAATTCAGGTGTTTAGTTGTGCAATGAAAAATAGTCTGGAAAACGATTTTTGGTGTTTAGTAACATTCTAATAATGCTATTTTCCTCCAAATTTTTCACATTTTCTCAACATCCAAACAAATTTTATTATAGAAAATTTCAATATATACACTTAGAGAAACAAAAATCTACTCAAAACAATCAATTAAACTAAAAAATTTGGTCAAACTGAGAGAGGGAGGAAGAGAGAGTGATTGAAAAATGAGGGAAAGAGAGAGATCAGTCATGGGTCATGGGTGATGAGATCAGTCATGGGCGACAAAATCGAGACGACGAGATCGATCATGGGCGATGAAATTGAGACGACGAGATCGATGACGCCGATGAGCTTTGGGTTGAGAACAAGAATGAGAACGACAATGTCGATGAGCTTTTGGCCAAGAACGAGATTGGTTTTGGGTGCATCAGTCTTGGGTGGTGACGATCTAGATGGCGGCGTCGGTATTGGGGTGCGATCTCGGTGGTGATGCGATCTTGGCAAGACGATCTTGGCGGCGCAAACTCCACAACGCGATCTCGCTGGCGCGCCTGGGGTTGGGGCGCGATCTAGCTCTCTCTCTCTCTCTCTCTCTCTCTCTCTCTCTCTCTCTCTCTCTCTCTCTCTCTCTCTCTCTCTCTCTCTCTCTTATTTGTGAAGTTCTATCTTGCAAATTGTTAATAGCAAATCTGATGGGATAACAAAATAGAAGCAATCAAATCTGGGAGATAGTCCGACTGTGACCCATTAGCCAAACAAAGCCGTCAATCCAGATATTTTTTCAAAAGTAAGATCAATTACGATAATAATATTGATTAAAAAGAAACTTGAGGTGATAAGAGTAAAAAGTCACCTTTGATTAATAGGAGTGTTTTTGTTTTTAATTATCTCATTAGATAATGACATCAATAGAAAGAAATATTTTTATTAAATATCTTGGAACTCTGTTTGCTTGGCTGCCTCCGTTCATGCTTCTCACTGCTCTTAATGCTTTGAGTAACTTAGGAAGAATGGAAGATTGGCTTCTTGTGTGCGTGTTTTTTTCGGAATTTGCAGGAGACTTGAGGATAGAGATTGGACAACATTGTAACTATCTGATGATAACAGGAAATTTGAAATTGTGAATTAGGCTGCATTTGGTTTAATGTAAATCGAATTCCGAGTGTAAAATGAATGCAGGGAAAGTTAATTCTCGTAAGGAAAATAAAATTCAGGTGTTTAGTTGTGCAATGAAAAATAGTTCGGAAAACGATTTTTGGTGTTTAGTAACATTCTAATAATGCTATTTTCCTCCAAATTTTTCACATTTTCTCAACATCCAAACAAATTTTATTATAGAAAATTTCAATATATACACTTAAAGAAACAAAAATCTACTCAAAACAATCAATTAAACTAAAAAATTTGGTCAAACTGAGAGAGGGAGGAAGAGAGAGTGATTGAAAACTGAGGGAAAGAGAGAGATCAGTCATGGGTCATGGGTGATGAGATCAGTCATGGGCGACAAAATCGAGACGACGAGATCGATCATGGGCGATGAAATTGAGACGACGAGATCGATGACGCCGATGAGCTTTGGGTTGAGAACAAGAATGAGAACGACGATGTCGATGAGCTTTTGGCCAAGAACGAGATCGGTTTTGGGTGGATCAGTCTTGGGTGGTGACGATCTAGATGGCGGCGTCGGTATTGGGGTGCGATCTCGGTGGTGATGCGATCTTGGCAGGACGATCTTGGCGGCGCAAACTCCACAACGCGATCTCGCCGGCGCGCCTGGGGTTGGGGCGCGATCTAGCTCTCTCTCTCTCTCTCTCTCTCTCTCTCTGCGTGTCTGTGAGCCCAGAAATGATTTGAAGGTAAAACAGAAGCTGCATTCATTTTCCAAGTCAAAGGCCTTATTTTACGGTCAAAGTAAATGATTTTTCGGAAAATTTTATTTTTCATGCGCAACCAAACACACGGAAAAGTGTAAAAGGATTTCCTGAAATCATTTGAAGCCAAAACAAACACAGCCTTAGTGGAAAACTGAACGTTTAAATTTCAATTTGTAAACTAAAGAGAGAGTGCAACAATTTTATAAGGCATTTTTTTAGGTGGAGTTTGTAGACGCATTTTTATTGCTTTTTCCTCAATTGTTTACACTTATTTAACGCTGGGTGCATGGGCATCTTAGGGTAAATTTCAGTAAACTACCATGTGGTTTGGGCTAATACTAACTAGGTCTAAGACTTTTCAAAAGTGACCAACTTAGTCCCTTAACACAATTTGGTCCTTAAACATTGTTAGTTTTGTTATCTATTCTCAACCTCTCTTCCTACTAATAACAGATTCTTTGTTTGGACTTCACTTTTTGGTGTACCAAAAATATCCTTATATAAATTCTAAAATAACATACCCTTTAGTTTTTTTTTTTTTTTCCTAAAAAAAAAAAAAAAAGATTATAAGAGCTATTTAGCATTCTTAAAATTTACCGAAATTTTTGCTACCAATAACAAGCACTCCACCAAAACCCACTTCCCCACATACGCTTCATCAACCTTCTACATCGGAACTAAAAGAAAAACGGTTACTTCTATTTGTATTCAAATGTTTGCTTTCTATTTCTATTTCTTATTTACTTGAATGAAATACTTTAACTACATATGGTTACTTCATTTTCTATTAAAAAAATTAAATTAAAAAAAAAAATCTACTCTTTCTTATTCCCAATCCATACAATTATCATAACAATTAGATAGGTTTAACTATAAAATTAAAAATTAACAAAAAAAATTCCACCTATCCACTTCTTTTTACTTCTTTTAAAAAAGAAAACTACTCATTCTTATACCAGTCCATGCAATTATAACAACAATTAGATAGTTTAACTACATAAAAAAAGGGCAAAACTTAGATACAGTTCCTTAGATACAGTACCTTAGGTACCCCTTTTAAAATTCAGCCACCTGTCTAACTAAATAACTCAATTAACGGTGTTAACAGAGTCCGTTTATCTGTCTTTTTCTTTTCACTTTTGTTTTCAGTTCCAAGATGTTAAAGAACCCATGAGAAAACCCAACATCTTTAGTTTTCAATCTCTCAGACTTATAAATTTTTAAAGAAATCAAGATTTTAGAAGAATGAAAAGGCTGACTTAATTATGTGCATTGCATTGTCAAATAAATGTTTCGTTCTTCTTGTTTGCGGCTAGGGACATAGTTAGAGAAGTAGAGAACCTTTTTTTTTTTTTTTTTGAGATAAAAAAGAAAAGAACTTGAACGGACAATGAATGACCATACCCAAAAATCACAGATCTAAGAATGACCATACCCAAAAACACCATGTTTGGAATCCAACCAAAACCATCATGTCTAACAACCAAAAACAAACCCAATCCCTAAACCCACATAAAATCAACGAGGAGAGGAGAAAAGATAATTAAAGGAAAACTAAAGAACAAACAGAGAAAGAGAAGAGGAGGAGGACGACGATCGGCGGCCACTGCATCACTGGTGTGCTTCCGATGGTTGCAAAGCTCATGCATTTCAGGCTTTTAGCCTTAGGGGCCTAGGCTAGACTTCAGCGAGAAGAGCAACCCAAAAGAGACCATGAGAGTGGCCAACGGTGGCCTGCTGTGCAGCTGTGGCCGCCCTTGATAGCAGCCATGGAGATTCGGTGGTGGAGAGATCTTTCAAGCTTGAGATGAGAGTGAGATGATGAAGGGATACAGTTAACAGAATTAGAGAAAGTGAGGGTGTTAACACCGTTAGCTAAGTTATTTTAATAAGACAGTGGCTGAATTTTAAAAGGGGTATCTAAGGTACTGTATCTAAGGAACTGTATCTAAGTTTTGCCCAAAAAAAAAAACAAAAACAAAAACAAAATTGCCCTCATTTGAAAATGTTAAAAACTGAAAATTGCATTAATAATAGGGTTAACAACAAGCTTACTACTCCAAAATACCTACAGCTGTCTCACCTCCCACTAGCCACACCAAAGAGTCTGAAACAGGGAACCACAAGCGTGTCACTATCTCAACTCCACAAGTGTATCACGTCTCCCTTCCTCACTTCATAGATTGATTCAAATTAAACAAAAGACAAAACTTAGATACAGTACTTTAGGTGTTGTTCTTTAGGTTCCCTTCTTAAGATTCAGCCATGTGGCTACTTAACTAAAAAATACACATTCTTCCCATGAGAAAAATCTACATGGCAGAATCTCAAAAGCTACTCTTCTTATACCAGTCCATGCATTTAACAACAATTAGATAGTTTTAACTACATAAAAAAAAAATAAACCAAAAAA